>NW_025999991.1:3998337-4017068 GCF_001458135.2 Marmota marmota marmota | reverse complement strand
GGTTGGGGGGGCACATACACAGATTACTTATTGCAAGGGAGCCATATTTCTAGATTATTTTAGTTTTGCACAGTGAAATTTGAATATAAATGTTGCTTTTTTTGTAGTGGTGAAGTGAGACTTAAACTGATTGTGATTAATTACGATGGTTAAGTTAACTATGGTAATTTAATCCTTAACATCAGATAAATGATGTATAATTCCAGAGATCTGACAAAAGGGTCAGATTAAAAGGAGATAATTCCAAAGTTCTTGGCTTGTCACTTTTAAACTAGAAATAAAATTATTGCATAGATATTAGGTATTTCCAGTGATGAATTAGAGATAAAGATGATAATGACTTGATTGCTCAGACATCTTGTTAATGTAGTACTTAAAATTTTAAATTCCCCCCCAAAATAAAAAAATAATAGAATTCATGTAGGATATTTTAAAATTTTAAAAATATTTTAAACCACGACCCTGGTGAGTTGTGTTCTATTTTTGATTTGTGAAAATTATAACTTGTGCCAGAGCCCCTAAATTATTTACCAATATACATATACAGTCATGTACATACATATATGTTTTTGTGTGTGTATGTATGTATAGTCTTTTTTTATTGTATGACTTGAAATAAACAACAAAACAAAACAAAACGAAACCTAAAGAGATACTGAGATAAAATGGCTCACATCGCAGGATTCTGTGATGACTAAAAGTATAGAGATATTGGGTGAAAGGATTGATATACTTTATTTGAAACAAGTAGTCTTCAGTTTTTTTGATTTATCACACATTTTCCCATCAAAATATATTGGGGCCTGAAAATTGTCACCATTCTCTTTTATAAAACTTTTGTGAATTATATGTGATTTTTTTTTTCACCGAATATTCTTTATTTGTTTAAAAGTTGACATACTGCAAAGTTTCTTTTTATTCAGTTAGCTCACAAATATTTACCAAACCCCTGTTTGGGGAATAGTAATCGTTTATATAGTAATTGTCATATAAAGACTTTGCCACATGTTTCAAAGGATTTTCTAAGTCAGGTGGAAGGACTTTGCTGAATCAGCTCCTCTATGAAGGGAATGCCCCCCTAGAGGGGAAACATTTCTTTTGTTAGTGATACAATGTGTCAATTGAGAACCAGTCATCTAAATAATAGGTATATACTTAAATATGTAATAGATATCTAAGATCATTCACAAGCTAGGAAGTGTCTATTTACATTTAAACCATTATTCAAGAGAATTTAACATAACTGACTGGTCAGTGAGCTTTATAGAATTAGCAGTTCCAATATGTGCTTTTAACAAGATATAAACTTTTTGACTTAAAAAAATACAAAAATGTTATAGAAATATGCTAAGTCTTAAAAATATCCTATGAGGATACTGCATACCTTTTGTACAAATCTCAAGGGGAAAAGTGTTTAGGAATATTTTTAACTGTGTTAAAATACACATAACACAAAATTTACCATCATAACCAGGTATAAAAATATAAACTAATAATATTATAAGTATGTGTTGTTAAGGTTCAATTTAGACAAGTAAGGAGAATTTTATATAGATATTTTTATATGCCATTTAAAATAAGGCTTGCACACAACTGTTCACATTGTCTTCCAGGTCATTACTTCTTTTTATGTGGAGCGTGGAGGAAACGCGATGTCCTTCATGGGAAAAGGTGTTACAAAGAGCACAGTCCTTTGTTTGCTTCACTTGTCCCATGAGATGATGGCCCATGCTCGGAGCTCGGTGAGAGCATTAACAGCTGCCTGACTTGTGAATAGTTGCTTGAAAAGGGTTGTGCTGTGCCTAGGACATTTCTAGCCTATAGGCTTGCTATAAAAAAAAGTTTCTTTTGACTTTTCTTTCTAGGAGACAAAGAAGATTTTTGACTAAGATATTACTTAGAAGTTGTATATCATGTAAATCTGAAATTTATTTATTTATTTATTTATGGTACTGGGGATTTAACCCAGGGGTGCTATATGTTTTTTTTTTTTTTTTAATGTTTTTATTTTGAAATAGGATTCCACTAAATTGCTCAGGGCCTCACTAAGTTCCTGAAGCTGGTCTCGAACTTGTGATCTTCATGCCTCAGCCTCCAAAGTAGCTGGGATTACAGGTGTGCGCCACTGTGCCCAACATAAATCTAAATTTTATCTGTAATGTATTTTGATTGAAATTTGCATTTGCTAGAAAGCTACATTTTTGATATTTTGGCTAAATTATGGAGAAAATATTGCTTTTATAGGAAAATTTTTATGGTTAATTTTTTTTTGGAGGAGCTGAGATTTTTTTTTCTCATTATTTTGGCCTAATAATGGATTGAAACCAAGTCTTAAGTATATTTTTACTTTATTTTGATTTCTAAAGATTTAGAATTATTTTAAACTTCCTAAACTTACCTAAAGTAATTCTGTTTTCCTTTCTTTCATTCTAGGAGTGGATTTCACTTTGGTTTTTACCTTTGGGTAGTCTCAGTGAAGAACAGACTCCTACTCAACAAGGATTGGCTTGGTTGATTCCATTATGGGTTGATCGGGACCCAGAGGTCAGTATAAAAGAGAACCAAGTCTATCATGTTTAGATTAAAAATAATTGAAAATAAAACATACGTGTTTATGCTTGTTCATATTATGGTATTGTTATAGTTACCAAGTTTTATGCTTTATTTAGCCCTGTATTAGCTCCCAGCTGCCATTATAAAATACTGTGGATTGGGTGACTTAAATAATAAAAATTTATTTTCTCATAGTTCCAGAGGCTGGAAATCCAAGCTCCAAATATTACTGTCTTATTTTATTTTATTTTTTTGGTTTCTAGAGAACCATCTTTTTCAGCCTGTTGACATGTCCTTTCCTTGATGCATACATGCAGAGAGACTCTTTTCTGTTTCTTTTAAAAACACCAATCCTGTTGGAGTAGGGTCTCACCCCATGATCTCATTTAACCTTGCCCTAGTTCCAGCCATAGTCACATGGGGATTAAGGCTTCAACATAGGAGTTTTGGAGAGATACAATTCATTATAGTTTTGTCCCCCCAATTCATGACCTTCTTCCTTGCCAAGAGTATTTCCATTATTAACAGCTCCCAACATCTTAACTCATTTCAGCGTCAGTTATATAAAGTCCAGATGAAACTTCAGATCTAATTCATCCTGTGGAAAAATTCTTCTCCAGATGTGAATTTGTGAAACTATATAAGGTAGTGCTTCTAAACTTTGATGATAGAATAGTTGTAGAATAAATATTCCCAGTCCAATGGAAGAAATAAGAAAAGAAGGAAGGAATGATGGTTCTAGGAAAGTTCAAAACCTGGCAAGACAACTCCAAGCTCAAGCCCTTAGGCTGATACTGCCTTTACAGCCCTGCTGCCTCTCCACTCCCCTACAACTCCTGGGTGATCCCACCCTTTCATCTCTCTGTAAGGGCCCATCCATGCTGTTGTGCTTGAGAGTAGCACCACAGTCCCGGGGGCTCTGGGCCAGGTCATCCTGGCCCACTGACACCAGAGAAGTAGGCCTACTCTTTGAAACCAAGGAGAAAATAGCATTGTGCTCTTGGCCTGTGGTGGGAGTAGCAGACCTTATGATCTCTGAGTCACCTTTGACATTTTCTCTTTCCTCGAAGAATAGCACACATTTACCAATAGACTCTTGTGTACAGTAGCCTCCATCAATCTGTCCCACTTTCTTTGTTCCCTGGAGTTCATATTGGCAGTATCTGCTCATACAGTGCCATCTATTTTCCTGGCTTCCTGTGAGATAACTGACTAAATCACTGTAATGTTTTCTTCATGAAATGGTTGGTCAGCCACATCCGCCGTGTTCTCTTTAGAATAAGTTTTCTCATTTTTTTCGTGGATAGGCTGAGAATTTTCTAAATTCTTGTTCATGTCCATTTTTGCTTATCTGTTCTTAATTCCTTCTTCAAATTATCTCTTTCCTTTCAGATTTTTCTATAAGCAGTCAGGAGGAACCTAGCCACTTCTTAGAAATTGTATCACATAAATAACAATTAATTGTCCATAAGTTCTACATTCCACAACACACTAGGGCATGAATACAGTTGAGCTTTGCAACTCTAGCTGTCATTAAAAAAATATTTTTGGGTAAACATTCAGAAATACACCAACATGTGACCTGAACAGAGTGGTACTATGGCAAGCATACTGTACCATCTCAGTCTTATTTGAAACAGTTTCTTTGTTACTTGCATTAGCCAGCTTTCTATTACTGTAACAAATATCTGAGATAAGCAGCTGTAAAGAGGAATGGTCATTTTGCCTCATAGTTTTGAAGGTCTCAGTCTATCGGCACTCAGAACCATTGCTCTCAGGCCTGTGGGCAGACAGACAGGTAGCAGAGGAAGCCTGCTGGAGCAGAGCTGCTCACCTCATGGCAGCCGGGAAGCAGACAGAGGAGAGGAGGAAGGGGCAGGACCCCAGCATCCCCTTGACGGGCGCCCTGCAGTGTGACTGCATGACTCTCAATTGTACCCCACCTCTTAAAGCTTCCACCACCTCACCGCACCGTGGGCTGGGGACCAAACCTGTGACATACGAGCCTTCACGGGACACTTACTCAACCCACTTGATAATTAGGATCACCGTTCATTCATTAACATGTTTTCAGTAATGTATTCTACATTCCTGTCTTGAGATTGTTCCAGAATCACCTCTCATGTTCATATTCCTGGCTTGCATCTCAAAATTCTTCTGGTCTTTAACGCATTACCCAGTTCCAAAGTCACTTTCATATGCTTAGCTATTTGCTGCAGGTGCACAGCCCTACGTTTTGGTACAAGACTGTGTTAATAAGCTTGGGCTGCCTTAATAAAATACCATAGAATAGGTGGCTAAAACAGCAGAAACTTGTTTTCTCATAATGCTGGAGGCCACAAGTTTAAGGTCAGGATACCACGTGGTTGGTTTCTGGTGAGGGCCCTCTTCCTGGTTTACAGAAGACCGCTTTCTCAGTGTGTTCTCACAGCACACAACATGTGTATGTGGAGAAAGAGATTTCCCTTTCTTCCTAGAGTCCCAAGGCTGGTTTAGTGGTATGCCCCTCTTAAAAACCCTCACTTCATCTTACGTACCTCATAGGAGCTCTGCCTCCAGATGATCATGTTGGGTAGTAGAGTTTCAGTGTATGAATTTTCAGAGATGACAGTTCAGTGCATAGGATACTCTCTTTAATCATATTCATTGGAGTACAGAAACCCTCATCATTATATAAAATACATGTATAAAGATATGAATTTGGTGTCAACATACCTTATATACAATCAGAGATGATAAATTGTTGTATAAAGGTATTAAGAATTGTAATGCAAAAAAAATAATAAGAGAAAAAAATGTGCTCTATATGTGTAATAAGAATTGTAATGCATTCCGCTGTCATGTATTTAAAAAAATAAAATCAATAAAAATTAACTGATTAACTAAAAAAAAGAAAATCAAAAAGGAAAAGATAGTCTGATCGGTCATTTTTAGAAATAACAGTGGAAAATTGTTGGAAAAGCCAAGGCAATTTCAAACAATTTTAGAAGGACAACTGGAAATTCTAAGTTATGAATCCTAGTAATATTTAAGTGCCACATAATGGAATTGCACCATATAATACAAAATTGTATATTGTTAGTAACTTCCTAGTTTGAGTCATCTGTTCATTGATTTTTGAGGAAGAAATGAATACATCCTATTATAATTAAGGCCTTTGGTTTTTAGAAATATTATTTGATGTAACTTTAAAGTTACATATTTTAGGCACTTAAAACTTGGACTTATTCCTTGACTATTTTATGAGTACCTTATTTTTTTATTTTTTATTTTTTATTTTTATCCTGTAGCAATCATAGGAAATATATTTTTGGGTCAGAATTCAGAAATTCACCAAAATGTGTGACTTGAATAGTACTATGGCAAGAACATATACCACTTCAATTTTATTTGAAATACTTTTAAAATAATTTTGGGAAAATAATAAATACCTTCTAAACTATATAATTCAGTCAATTTTTGTTTTTTGAAAAAAGAAGTTTCAAGAAAGTTAAAACCATTTATTTGGAAGAAACACTAAAAAATTAAGAAAGGTAGAACAAAATAATAGGTATCCTTTTTAGGAAGGAGGAATGAATAGAGATTGAGCTCATGAAAGATGTGTAATTCTACTATGCTTTCCCTTGAAAAGGGCTACAAAAATATAAGTTTATGCTGCTTATTTATACCTGGCTTTAACTTTGTGTGTCCTTTGCTGATACTGAACTTCTTTTTCTAAATTATTGCTTTCTTCAGTAGTGATATAGGATTTTATTTCTTCATAAACATGTCGGACACTAAGTGACCTTTATAGTTTAGTTTTGGAAAGCTAGTGTTGTATTTATAAAATATGATATTTTATATGCCAGAAAAATTAACTTATGCTAGGAAATAGGTAGGATACGTGGATTTGACAAATTTCTCTTTGACAGGTGAGATTCACTTCCCTGGGATTAGGATCAGCACTGACTACTTTTGAAGCTGGCTGTGTGGCCTTGACAAACAGTTGTCAAAACATTTCTGGTGGGCTCTGGGGAACTGTGGTGAATATTCTTCTGGACCAGTCAGAGTGTAGTATGGTGCGCCGTGAGGTATGTCTGTCTTTCCCTTAGAAACCCATTGCAATATTATCTATAAAGCATACTCTACTCACTGTTCAGCAGGGTGAATGGCCTGTAGCCCTTTATGTAGCCTAATGAAAACCCAAATGAAATGACAATGAAGAATAAAAAGGATATTATTAATTTATAGTAAAATTGGAGTTCTTTATTCTGATAAGATCAAAGCAGAATACAGTGTATTTTAATGTGAACTCTTCTGCTTTATTATACTTGAAAAGTGGTTCACAGAAAATAAATTTACTTTTACCTCAGCATATATGGGTCTCTAATGTTTATAAAACCTTAATCATAATGAAGGGCTGTTGACATAACAGCTTTTTATAGTACGTCATGTAACATAAGAGGAAAATTAAACCCAAGTTCAATTTGTGGTTTTCTTTTTATTGCTGCTCCTATCAAAGTGATGATTAATACAGATAGTTTCAAAACAATAATCAAATAGTTCTTAGAGGCTTATGAAAACAATAGTAGCTCTTCAGTCTACTGTTAGCCAGTGCCCACTTCCAAATTCAGAAGATTAGTTTTCTTGTTAATTGCTTTCATACTTTTAAATGGTAATGCTTACACTTAATGCCTTGTTTGATTTATTAACTTTAGTACTTTTTATTGACTTCCAATGAAGATGGTTGGAAATTTCACTGTTAGAATTTCACTGATATTCCAGTATGATTGTATCAGAGTCTTTCATTAAGTACACACTCTAAGAATTAGGGGTGTAGCTCAGTGGTAAAGTGCTTGCCTAGCATGCATGAGGCTCTGGGTTTGATTCCTCACACCTGCCCTACCATACACACAACAATCAGTGTTTACATTAATATGATTATTTCATTTGATCATCTTTAGGTCTTAATAGGTTGACTTGGACATTTGTGGTTTATATTTCTAGTTAGCAGGTTTTAGTTGAGAGGAGAGTGCATGAGTTCAAAGGGGGACGAGGTAGGATGGGGAGTGGGGGCCTGGATGTTCATTTCTTAAATGCTGTCAGAATATTTTATTTTATACCAATCTTTTTTTTTTTTTTTTTTTTTTTGTGCTGCATAGAATTGAATTCCAAAGTGGAAAAAAATATATTTCCTGATGAAATAATTTTGTACAGTGTTTGGTCATCACCTAACAAAGTCATTGTTTAATAAATATGGCTTAGTAATTCTTGTGAGGACCCCTACGTATGTTCAGTGGACCAGAAATACATCTTTTGTTATTAAATTACAGTATGTTAGATAATTTCAAAGATGACAACAAGATGGCAGTATTGACTTTTTTTTTTTAATGTTTTCAGGCTGCATTTATTCTTCAGAATCTCCTTGTAATTCCTATGCCTATGGAAACTATAAAGGATTATACTTGGCAGGTAGGTGATTTTAGACAGTTACCAAACTAGTAGATGTTCAAGATTAATTAGTGATAAATTTGCAGCCTATGTGAGTAGTTGGCCCTTTATATCTCTGGATTATGCATTCATGGAATCAATCATCCAGGTATTGAAAATATTTGAAAAAAAAATTATAACTGGACTGAACAGGTACAGAATTATTTTCTTATTATTTCCTAAACAATACATTGTAACACCTATTTACAGAACATTTGTATTGTATTAGATATTATAAATAAACTAGAGACAATTTAAAGCATATGACAGTATGTACATTTTGTTATGCAAATACTGTGCTATTTTCTGTAAGGAACTTGAGCATTTGCAGAGTGTGGTGTCCATGGGAATGCAAGAACCAATCTTCTGAGGATACAATGTTCCAGTACTAGTGAAATGTATATAATATAGCAAGGATCTCTTAAATTAGAATGTAGAAATTTCCTTATACTTGATCATATTTAAAAATTCTCCATAGTGTTAAGAATAATTAGAAAAATAATAGCTATAAGATATATACTAGGCACTCTTCTAGAAACTTAGTATATATTAACATTGGACAAACTATTATCCTCATTTTACTGGCTTAGAAGCTTTAGCACAGAGGGTTTATGTGGCTTGCCTAAAGTCACAAAGCTAGGCACTGATACACCTTTGCTGCTTTGAGTACAGGCTTGTCTCTTCTTACCCATTTACTATTTTGCTTCTCAAATTTAACAATAATAAATACATTTATTTATAGTTCAGTATATATTGATGTTAACATTTTTTCCAAACTAGCACACGGTTGGGATTATAATTAATCTTTTTTTTGATAATACTAGATTGATTTTTAAATTTTATGTTCTGAATATCAAGTCATAAATAGTTGCCTGTTTTTTTATAGCCTGTGATTTGTAGATAATTCAGAGTACTCTCATTGTGGTGGTAAGATGTGGTCCTTATCCTTTTTTTAAAAAAAATATGTTTATTTAGTTGTTGATAGACCTTTATTTTATTTATTTATATGCAGTGCTGAGAATTGAACCCAGTGCCTCACACATGCCGGGCAAGTGTGCGCTACTCCTGAGCCATAGCCCTTGGTTCTTATCCTTTTAACTGCCCACATGTCTTCATCCTGTCAGTGTGTTATTTATCATAGTGTTATTCAGTACTCCTCAGGGTACTATGCAAATCTAAGGTTTCTTTTTATATTTTCATTAGAACCTATGCTTACAGAGGTTACTGGATCGAACTGAGCTGCAGGACAGAGCTTGGCTAGGACTAAAGCATAACTGAGGGGCCATCAGGGCAGATTGCATTTAACTCCAAGCAGGTTTACCTCTGGTCTCAGCCACCCGTTCCCTCTGCCAGCTCTACATCCCAGGCCACCTTTCCACTGGTGCCTCATGATTTGCTTAACATTGCCTTCTGACAACGGTTGCTCTTCACAGTCTGTGTTGTCATAAAACCATAAGATACAGTGAAAGGAATATACAGTGTAGTAGTTTAGGTGTCTACATTTCAAAATTTTATTCTTTTTTGACCCAATTCCAAATCATCTCTACTTTCATCATTAAGCTAGTGACAATTGTATATTGTAAGCTTGGTGATGTACTGGCAGTGAATTTATATTCTTGAAATATGTATAATCTAGTAAGAGCAGTAAGATTTCTGGGTTATATTAGAGTCACGTGTAGAAATTCATAGTTTTCTATTACAAGATAAATGATAGTTTCTATTTGTCACTGAAGACACATTTGCTGCAGTTCATTGGATTTGTCATCATTTTCTTATAAAAATTTGAAAAGCAATCATGAAATTAATCTGGAAAAATAAGAGACCCAGAATAGCTAAAGCAATTCTAAGCAGGAAGAGTGAAACAGGTGGTATAGTGATACCAGACCTTAAACTATAATACAGAGCAATAGTAACAAAAACAGCATGGTACTGGCACCAAAACAGGCTGATAGACCAATGGTACAGAATAGAGGACACAGAGACCAACCCACAAAATTACAACTACCTTATATTAGACAAAAGTGCCAAAAGCATGCACTGGAGAAAGGATAGCATCTTCAACAAATGGTGTTGGGAAAACTGGAAATCCATATGCAACAAAATGAAATTGAATCCCTTTCTCTCACCATGCACAAAAGTTAACTCAAAATGGATCAAGGCTCTATGGATTAAACCAGAGACTCTGCGTCTAATAGAAGAAAAAATAGGCCCTAATCTCCATCACGTGGGGCTAGGCCCCTACTTCCTTAATAAGACGCCTATAGCACAAAAATTAAAACCAAGAATCAACAAATGGGATGGATTCAAGCTAAAAAGTTTTTTTTCTCAGCAAAAGAAATAATATGTGAGGTGAATAGGGAGCCTACATCCTGGGAACAAATTTTTACCCCTCACACATCAGAGAGCTCTAATCTCCAGGATATATAAAGAGGTCAACAAGATAAGCACCCAAACAACCCCAAATTATCCAATCAATAAATGGGCCAAGGATGTGAATAGACACTTCTCAGTGGAGGATATACGATCAATCAACAAATATAGGAAAAAACGCTCACCATCTCTAGCAATCAGAGAAATGCAAATTAAAACTACTCTAAGATACCATCTCACTCCAGTAAGAGTGGCAGCCATGATGAAGACAGACAACAAGTCCTGGCGAGGATGTGGGGAAAAAGGCACACTCATACACTGCTGGTGGGACTGCAAATTGGTGTAGCCAATTTGGAAAGCAGTATGGAGATTCCTTGGAAAACTGGGACTGGAACCACCATTTGACCCAGCTATTCCTCTTCTCGTACTATACCCAAAGGACCTAAAAACAGCATATTACAGGGACATAGCCACCACAATTCACAATAGCTAAACTGTGGAGCCAACCTAGATGTCCTTCAGTGGATGAATGGATTAAAAAAAAATGTGGCATTTATACACAATGGAATATTACTCAGCAATAAAAAAGAATAAGATCATGGCATTTGCAGGGAAATGGGTGGCATTAGAGAAGATTATGCTAAGTGAAGTTAGCCAATCTCAAAAAATCAAATGCCGAATTTCTTCTCTGATATAAGGGAGGTGACTCAAAATGGGGTTGGGAGGGAGAGCAAGGGAGAAAGATTACCTCTAGATTGGGAATAGGGGTGGGAGGGAAAGGGAGGGCGAAGGGGAATAGCATGGATGGTGAAAGGAGACCCTCATCATTATACAAAATACATGTATGAAGATGTGCATTTGGTGTCAACATACCTTATCAGAGATGTGATAAAAATGGTATATTAAAATTGTAATGCAAAAATAAATTTAAAAAAACTAAAAATTAAAAAAGAATAAAGGGGATCAATAAATGGAAAATAAAAAAAAATTGAAAAAGCAAGCTGTAGAGTCCTTTGCCTTGTCCAAATTGACTAAAATCTAAAAAGTTTGAGAGCTAGTCCAATGCCAACTGGAACTTCAGGAAACTTTGCTAGTCTTAAGCAAAATTAGAAAAATAAAGACAGTCTTATGTGCTTTTAAAAATAAACTCAGATTTTCTCTGTCTTTTAAAACTCTGTTTTTATTATCTTTTGATTTTATGTGTTCTCACTAAGCCCTGTAAATAGTTGGTAACCTAATACTAGTCCCTAATATTAAAAAATGTAGTGGTGTGCTTAAAATCCCAAGTGGAAAGAAATAGTTGCTTTCAAAAAGGGGAAAATAGTCTTGAAATATATATGATGGAGTTGTGTAGTCTCAGAGAATTTATAACCTTTCCAAGTTTTTAGAGTCAGAGAGAAGGAGCCATGTGCCCATCCAGTATGCTAAAATTAGAAGTCACTGGTAAAATTATGAATAATAACTTATTCAAAGAATTGTTTTATTGGTGTACCTTCCTCATTATCTTAGAGGACACAGCATGAAGTAGCATGTGGAGGAGCCATGTTAAGGATTTATTTTGTTTGAGGTTAGCTGTTTGATTTTTAACAAATAAAACTTGTTCTGCTGTGTAATTTGTTGAGATGCTTGCAGTCTAAATTGCTGACTTCTGATACTCTAGTTCTGCTTGGCCTTCTGGAGCAGCCTCGGCATGAGCACCACCCACCCTGGCCCTGCCAGCATGAACTCCTATTTCACGTCAATATCTGGAATTGTAATGCTTCTGAGTAATAATAAGACACATATAATTGTGAATCATTTGGGTTTGCCTTTTATTGTTAGATGCTGGAAAGTTTAGAACCCCCAAATATAGCTCTTCTGGTATATACTTTTTTTAAGCTTTATTTCTGTTTTCACTTTTTTTTTTTTTAAATCACCCACTTTCTTTTTTCTTTCAACCTTGCTCCACGTCTACCATTATTGCTAAAATTGACCTTTTCCTGTAATGGGGCTTAAATCTTCTGGAAAAAAGTAAAGATTAAATACAACAATTTTTTTTTTTTTTTTTTTTGTACCAGGGATTGAATCCAGGGGCACTTAACCACTGAGCCACATTGCCAGACCTTAAAAAAAAAAAATTCTGTATTGAGACAGGGTCTTGCTAACTTGCTGAGGCTGGCTTCAAATCTGTGATCCTCATGCCTCAGCCACCTGAGTCACTGGGATTTCAGGTGTGTACCCCTATGCCTGACTTAATTTTTTAATTTTAAAAAGTTTTTTTTAAAAAAATAATTTTCCTAACCTCTCTCATCCATTTTAATCTTCCTCTCAGGAAGATACTAGCAATTAATGTTTTTGCCATTGAATTAGTTTCTTTTCCAAATATTAGCTTTATTCTCTTTCCATATTTCTGACCATTTACTTTAATCTTCTTAAGTAGAATGTTTCTGAACATTAGGTCCATAGTTTATGTGGTGTGTGTGTGTGTGTGTGTGTGTGACACCCGGGATTGAGCTCAGGGCCTTGCACTTGCTAGATGAGTGTTCTACTACTAAGCTGCTAGATAGAAGCTCTTTTTAAATTTTGTTTTGAGACAGAGTCTCACTAAGTTGCCCAGTCTGGCCTCAAACTTGAAATTCTCCTTCCTCAGCCTCTCAAGTAGCTGGGGTTGCAAGTGTGCACCACCACAGCTGGCTTAAGTTTTATATTTAAGAAAATGTTTCTCTCAGCTCCCACCATGGAGAAGACGATAGATGTTCCGTAAGTCTTTGTTGATTTATCAAAGTATGTGAAGCATTCAACTTACCTTATTGGTCTGAAGTAAGTAAAGTCATGAATAGAATCTTAGTTTTGCAGTATAGTTTTCCATGGAAATGGAGACATACTAGAGGCAGAGTAGTCACAAGAGGAGGAGCAGATGAAGAGCTTATTTTCAGCATAGCTTCCCTCAGCACACAGTGGGCCCACACACCAGGCTCCTGCAGGGTGTGAGATCCTGATTCTAGGTCCATCAGTCCCTGGTGCATTACAGCTCTCTCACACTCAGGGCACTGCTTTTTAAGAAGGGTGTTTGTAAATACTGGCCTGGTTCTTGGGTCAAACTTGGCCTCCTCAAGGCTGTCAAACTCGGCCTCCTCAAGGCTGAATTTCTCTTTCCGAAGGTGAGAAAACGGGGTCAGTTTACAAGTGATGCGGAACTGAATTGTGGCTCCCAGCTATCTGGTATTCTGTAAACTAGTAAACTAGTTTCCCGCAGTCTGACTGGGAGTTAGTACTCCTGAATATGAATGGTTCTGTTGCTGGGTTTAATTTGAAGAGCAACGTTACAAATCCCCACAATTTTAACAACCAGCTTTGGAGTCTGTTATAATAAATCTGTTGGTCTGTGCAGTTTGTTTGAGTTTATATCTATAAATATTTGTCAAATGCCTAAATGTTGGGGATTCACAGATTATCAGATTTAGTGCTCTGAAGTCTGTGACCTACAAGGGAGGATAGACACATATCTAGGAAACATTATATAGTTTCTTACATAAGTAATATTAATTATTGGCAGCTTATGCATAATTTTTGTAATATTAAAAGTTTTTTTTCCAATTGAAAATAATTCCGTTTCTTCCCGACCTATTACTTCCTTCACTCATTTACAGCAGTGTAAACTCAAGGGCACTCAGTTTGTTTCATTCATTATGATCTATTTCTGTCCTTGTTTGGATGATCAGATTGTTCTAGTTTATGGAGGGAGAGTCTCTGGATAGACTATTGAATTCTTTAATTTCACATTTAAATTTGAAATTAATTTTAGACACTTAAGTAACACAATGGGTTATTGGTTCAAATAAATGCATTTGTTCCTGCTTTTGTTTCTTTCCACAATTTGTAATTAATACTTTGAATTGGCAGTTTTGCTTTATTTAAAAAAAAATCTTTATTGTGAAAAAATTATGTTTATAGAAAAGTTGCAGAAACAGTACAATTTTCATATACTTTTCACCCAGATCCCCCAAATGTTATTTTATCACATTTGCTTTAACTATATCTACCTGTCTTTTTTCTAAACTACTGGAGAATCATAGAATACTTCATTTTCCCTAAATCTTAAAGTATGACTTTCATAAAAAAAAAAAAGAATATTGTTTTACACGAGCATACTAAGAATTACTGAAATTAGGAAATTACTCAAGTTTTCCCTGTTTTCCCATGACTTTCCTTTTAATAAAATATCCAATCTAGGATCCATTTCAGGAATACATATTATATAATAGTTGTCATTTCTATTTAGTGACTTTCATCTGGAATCTTGTCTAGATCATCAATATTTATAACCTTAGCATTTTTAAAGAGTGCATACCGTTTAGTTTTTGTAATACCTATAATTAGATTTGTCTGTTTTCGAATGATTAGATTTAGGTTATGCATTTTTGGCAGAAAAACCACAGAAGTGATATATACTTCTCAGTGCATCATATCAGGAGAGATATCTTTTTTCCATTATTGGTAATGTTAAATTGATTTCATGGTTAAGATAAAGTCTATTTTCTTCATTTTTCCCCCCTTTTTTAAGAAGGTACTTTGAGACTGTAAATATGTTTCTAAACTTTAACTAGTTACAGCTTCCATTCAAAATTCCATTCAAAATTCCATTCAAAATTCTTGTCCAAGGCAATTATGGTTGCCAAATGTTTTTCTAATTGTATTATACCTTTCTGCATTTATTATGTTCTACTGTAAGGAAGAATTAATTCCCTTTCTTCCCGACCTGTTACTTCCTTCACTCATTTAAGCAGTGTAAACTCAAGGGCACTCAGTTTGTTTCATTCATTATGATCTATTTCTGTCCATGTTTGGATGATCAGATTGTTCTAGTTTATGGAGGGAGAGTCTCTGGATAGACTCTTGAATTTTTTTGGCATGTCTTTTTTGCCAGTTTTTAGTATTTCCTACTTTCTAGTACATCAAGGTGTGCTAGACTCCCCGAGCCCCATCATAAAATGAGATATTTGCTCTTAGGGCTTTGATTTCTTTTTATAGGGAAATCTAACTCTGTCATCTGGATATGCTCATTGTTCCTGGGTTGTCAGTGCCTCTGCTCTCAGGACTGTCTGTTTGTGTGTGTCTTTATGTGCACGTGTTTTGGATAGGTAGTACACTCTTTTATCATTATGGTATATATTATTTACACATTTGATGTGATTAATATGCAAATTTTTAATTTGTTCTCTTTCTCTCTTTTTTGGTACCAGGGATTGGACTCAAGGGCACTCAACCACTGAGCCACATCCCCAGGCCTATTTTTTATTTTAGAGACAGGGTCTCACTGAGTTGCTTAGGGCCTTGCTAATTTGCTGAGGCTGGCTTGAACTTATGATCTTCCTTCCTCAGCCTCCTGAGCCACTGGGATTATAGGCATGCACCACTGCACTTGGCTTTTAATGTGTTTTGAAGCATCATGAGTATTAATTTTACAAAACTATAATTCTTTGGTAAAGTGAGATCTTTTTAATAGTGTTCATAATTTATATGTGATTAGGAGTGCTAATGTTTTTAGGATCATTTTTATAGTCTTTGAGGTATATCACTTTTTATTTATTATCAAAAATAATACATATTTCTTCTTGGAAATATTGTCTGTTGTTTTTAAATGTAATTCTTAACTTTGGTTATAGTTCCTTTTTTTTTTTTTTTTTAGAGGGACGGGGGGGGGAGAGAATCTTATTTGTAGATGGACACAACACAATGCCTTTATTTTTATGTGGTGCTGAGAATCGAACCGGGGTTCCACCCGTGCTAAGCAAGTGCTCTACCGCTGAGCCACAATCCCAGCCCAATAGTTCCTTTTTAATAATAGCTAATGAGTATATAGTAAAGTGACCCTAGGAGTAAAAATATGCTTTAAAATTAATATTCTAATTTATTTTCTTCAGAACAATACTTTGGAGGTTTCTATGCTATAGTTAACTTATAGGGTTTTTTTGGTAAATGTATTTGTAATTGGAGTCTGGTGACTTTTGTTTTCTTTCTTCACATGCTGGTCTTCTCAGCTGTCCTTTGTGATTCAGCACATAATCTGGTAGCTTCAGAATTCACCTGAGGGCAAGGCTGTTAGGGGTATAGACATCTTGAGATAGAACAACTAGATGGTGCTGCTTTTCTCACTCTGCCAGAAGGCAGCCCCATCCATTACTGATGGTGATTTCATGCTGCTCTATGGACCACAGCCTAGTCGTGCATGAAAGCCTTCATTGTTCTGGCCCTCATACCATTAGTCATTTATAGAAAGCCTAAGTTGTGCCATCTTAGGACATATGCTGACCTTGGCTCCATTGCTAGGAGTAAAGATCTGTTGATAATATGTCATCGCAGAGAAAGGAAGCCTTGGCATGCAGAGAATAGGGAATCAACTTAATGCATAGCAAAAATAAGTCAAATAAAAAATAGATAATAGTTATGTAAATATCCCAGTTCATTTGGTTTTCTTTTGAGAAGTTAAAAATATTTGGAATGCACTAATTGTTTGAATTGTTTAGCAGAAATTGTTTTTTCAAGTAATAAATGTATGTCATTACAAGAACTGGTCGAACTTATAATGAAATGAAGTATGCCTCTCCATTAACTGAAACAGGTTTACCTCTGATTTTTATTCTTCAGAGAGTTACTCCTATTTATTCCATCACTACTCTGATGAATAAGGATTTAGTTCATTTATGTAATGTATTCTTATTACTGTTCTTAGATTCTCCAGTGGTCACCCTTGCTGTTGATGATTTCATCATTGTGAGAAACATGCTCACCTGTCCAAACCCAAAGAATGGACTGAAAGACTAAAGGTATAGAGAAAGTGAGGCTTTTAATCATGGATTTTAATCTTGTCTGGATGAGCAGGCACACCTAGAGCAGTTACAATCAGCATTTTATTCCCCAGAAGTGCAAGGTCCCTCCCCTGGTTCCTCATTGGCTGAGTACTATGGGTACCCAGGGTCTTGCACATGCCAGTGTTCTTCCCAAACATTGCCAAGGTTTTACTGTCTCCTGTTGGGTTATTTAAAGAAATGTATCTTTAGTTGTCCCCACTTCCCTTTGTTCTCTTGTGGTGGGAAGACCTTCTCAGGCTGAGTGCATTTTAGAACAGACATGCATGCATACATACATAGTTGGTTAGGCCAGCCCTTTCCCCCTACCTCCTGTTAATCAAGGGGCTATGAATTGACCAGTTCACACTCTGGTATTAACTGCTTTTATTGTCCCCTCCAGCTGCCTCTCTTACATCCCAAGTAGTTTTATATTTAAGGCTAAATACTGTATGCTGAAAGTGGACCAGTGGACTTTCTGATTTCCACAATTAGCCATGCCTCCTGTCTCTTGGCCCCCATATTGTACATGTGGCTAGGTTGTTATCTGTTCGTTGGTCTCCTCTCTGACTTCTAATGCTAATCTTTGCTAGTTTTTTTTTTTTTACTTTTGCTTTATGAAGACTGATTATGTTTGCATCTTTCCTGAATTTGTGTCAGTTGATTCTAAAAACTGAAGATCAGTAATTCATTGCAGAGCCATTTAGTCATTTGTAGTCACATTTCTTTATCTCTGCTTCCAGGACTGACCCATGTAATACTCAGAGGAAAATCCCCTGGTATTCATAAACATGTAATACGTACATATATACAAATAGTGTGTGTGTAATTTTAAAAATTAATTTGGGAGATTTTCTTTCCCTTGTAATTTCTGTTATTTTTTCTTGCATTGTGAGTCCCTATCATGTCTCAGGTTTTACTTAACTCTTAATCATCTTTTCCCTTCATTTAGAGCCTCTTTTTCTTAGTAATTTTCCTCAAAATGATCATACATGCTGGCTAGTAACAAGCATGTTAGAGTTAACCTGTATGAAATCTTGCAAAATTAAAAATGTCTTTAAATTGTACTGAATTGATGGCCGCTGCGTACAGGGGTTACTGAAGTGCTGAGCGTGGTGCTCAGAACAGCGGCTTTAATAGAGATTTCGCATAGTCTGTTAGAGCTCCTTTCACCCTTAATCTGTAGCAGACCACCTTGCCAAGCAGCAGGAAGAACAAAGAGATCGAAAAAGAGACGCTTGGCTCCCGGAGGCTTGGCTGCTCAGAGCCGCGGGCGCTTTGCTCCCATCTGCTTCCTCTTTCGCTTCGCTCCGGGCAGAGAAGCTGAGTGTGTAATCAGCAGTGGATTGTAAGTACCCGAGGCAAAGAAAGCTCAGTGCGCCCCGCCTTTTTTTCTTTTTTTTTTTTTGAATATTTTTTATACAGGGAGAGTTTGTGGATTGGGATTGTTGGCGGGGCTGTGGTTTCTGTGCCGAAAATCCACTCCGCGGGAGCCGCCATTTGCTTTCTGCT
>NW_025999991.1:3972235-3996277 GCF_001458135.2 Marmota marmota marmota | reverse complement strand
GTACTACAGGGATACTGCTACATCGATGTTCATAGCAGCACAATTCACAATTGCTAGACTGTGGAACCAACCCAGATGCCCTTCAATAGATGAATGGATAAAAAAAATGTGGCATTTATACACCATGGAGTACTACGCAGCACTAAAAAAATGACAAAATCATAGAATTTGCAGGAAAATGGATGGCACTAGAGCAGATCATGCTTAGTGAAGCTAGCCAATCCCTAAAAAACAAATACCAAATGTCTTCTTTGATATAATGAGAGCAACTAAGAACAGAGCAGGGAGGAAGAGCAGGAAGAAAAGATTAACATTAAACAGATACATGAGGTGGGATGGAAAGGGAGAGAAAAGGGAAATTGCATGGTAATGGAGGGAGACCCTCATTGTTATACAAAATTACATATAAGAGGTTGTGAGGGGAATGGGAAAATAAACAAGGAGAGAAATGAATTACAGTGGATGGGGTAGAGAGAGAAGATGGGAGGGGAGGGAGGGGGGATAGTAGAGGATAGTAAAGGTAGCAGAATACAACAGTTACTAATAGGGCATTATGTAAAAATGTGGATGTGTAACCGATGTGATTCTGCAATCTGTATTTGGGGTAAAATTGGGAGTTCATAACCAACTTGAATCTATTGTATGGAATATGATATATCAATAGCTTTATAATGTTTTGAACAACCAATAAAAAAAATAAATTAAAAAAAAATAAAAAAATAAATTGTACTGAATTGATAATGTGGCTAGTTAGCAGGTACTAGGTGGAAAGGCCCAGCTCCTGCACGTTTCCCCACTGTCTTCTGGTATCCAGTGCTATTGACAAGAAGTCAGTTCCAGGACAATTCTTTTTTCTTCTTTGTGGCTAATCTTTTATTTGGCATCCTCTCTTTATTCATGGTATTCTAGAGTTTTATGATTATGTGTTGTTTTTTCATTTCTCTTGAAATTTATGCTTAATTTATGCTCCTTAATTTTAAGTCTTAGGTTTTCCATATCATTTTGACATTTTTTTTTTCATATTTCTTTAAAAATGATTTTCCCCTTTCTTATGCCCACTACCCCCTTTCTGGAAATCTTACGAATCCCATAGGTCTCCTGAGCTGATTTTCTCTTTCTCCTTATCTTGTACCGTTCTCTTAGTGATTTTTGCACTGCTTTTTGGGATATGAATTCTTTTTTACACAGCTGAATTAGTTTAGATTTTATTTTACATCTATTATTATGGCTTCTTTTCCTATCTTTGTTTTCTCAATCTGTTTTTTTTTTTCTCTTTTATATTAGGAAGAAAGAACAGAGAAAATTTAAATTTTTAAATTTTGAATTTTAATTTTTAAATTTTGAATTTTTAAAATTTATTAATTGAGAGATAAACATATTTGGGGTAATTAGATTACCACTGGTAATTTTACAGTTTGGTGAATAACAAGAATTCTCATAGTGTATTTCCTGTAGTACTTCTCACTTATTTTGAAAATGCTTACAACACAAAAAGGTTGGGTCTCAGAAGATAGTGGGTTTTTGTAACTCATGCCTTCCCAGCAGATGGTACAATGGTCTGGCCCTCAGTAGATGGAAGAGCTGTTCAGGAGCTACAAATACTCAGGTGTTGTCTTCTTTCAAGATTTAAGTGGTTGGCGCACTCCTTTACCTATTTTGATTAACCCTTTGTGAATTTAGGGCTATGGTGTAACTGATACAGGATGCAATGATGTATATACTATTTTGCAAACTAAAATTTTTTGCGGGGGCGTACTGGGGATTGAACTCAGGGGTACTCAACCACTGAGCTACATCCCCAGCCCTTCTCGTATTTTATTTAGAGATAGGATCTCACTGAGGTGCTTAGTGCCTCGCTTTTCTGAGGCTGGCTTTGAACTCATGATCCTTCTGCCTCAGCCTTCTTAGTTGCTGGGATTACAGGTATGTGCCACTGCGCCCAGCAACAAAACTAAATTTTGAATACTTTTATGTAATGTGTATAACAACTCAAAATTATTCTGGTCATCATATAATGTATTTAGAAAAATACAGTTTTTGTTCCACTTTATTTAAAAATTTTATTTTGTTTGTTGAGTTTGGGTAGTTGTAGTTAAGCTGGTCAGTTAGTTTTATTATGTCCCCTATCCCACCCATTGGGGGTTAAACTCAGGGCCTTGAACTTGTTAACTAAGTGCTCTATCAGTGAGATATACCCCTAGCCCAACCTAGCTAGACTGTAATTCTCATCTTGGCTATTAATTCATTCCTTGAATTAGTGTAATGAAGGTTCTAATTGGTGATTTTAAGAAGCTATTGCATGTCTTTTGTGTGACATATTTTATACATTTAAGAATAACTCACTTAAAGGGTAGAACATTTTGAAACTATGTATGTCAAGGTTGGCTGTAAGGTTGTGGATGAATACTTTACCCTAGAAAATTAAATTAAGGTAATGTGTGAGAGGACACTTTTTTGGTAACATAGGCCTTGGTTAATAATGAGAGTGTCCTGACTCTCTATATATTCTCCTGCTTTATCTGCTTCTTCTAGACCTCTAAATTTATATGAACACTATCATGTGCTAACTGTTCATTAGTCTTACTTCTTTTCTCTCTTCTTTTTGCAGTTCTGGGGATAGAACCCAGGTTCTTGTACATGCCAGGCAAGCATTCTACCACTGAGCTATAACCAAAGCGCTGTTAGTCTTACTTCTCATTTAAATTGCTCTATTTGTAGAGAATAAACTCAGTGATGAATAGATTTATTACAGTTAACAATAACAACTTCATAATCATAAAAGGTATTCAATATTGAAAAGGTTAATTGTAATGATAATACTTCAACAAGAAATGTTAGAGGAAATTGTTAACATTGTTAGTGTTGCTATGCCTATAACTGGTGAGTTACAATGTTTCTGAATAGTATTGCCACCCTCTCCCCTGTTGTTAGGAGAGGTGTGAGAAGACACATATAAATATGTCTTATGGTTAAGGGTAAATAAACTTTGAGTGTGTTTTGACCATACTTTCCTTCTTGTTGGCATTTAGATTTCTATTTTTCCCTTTCTCCCAGGGTATATTTAAAAAAAATCTTAACTTTAACATTTTCCAGAAAATAGAAATATTTTTAAACTAGTGATTGGTGGTATTGTCAACTTTAAACGAATCCTCTAAGATTGATCTTTATCAATGGATATTGTAGGAAAATTTAGTGAGTAGCAGTGCAAAAGGTATTGGAACAAAAGTTCAAAGAGATAAAATTTTGTAACAGTGGATTCTTTTCAGGTGGCAGGTGTGTATACGTGTGTGTACGCGTGCATGTGCATGGGTGTGTGTGTGTGTGTGTGTGTGTGCATCATTGTGTGTTTTTTCCTCATGTGGGTTTATTCAGTGGAAAGTAATATGGCAAGCAGATTTTAACATAGATATTGATGAATTTTTAAATTTTATCTTATTTGTTTGATAGATACAAAAATGTTTTTGTACATAATTATTTGGACTGCATTATTTTGGATATTTTAATAATTTTTTTACTATTGTCTGTAAGTTGAAAAGTACTACTTTTATTGTGTTTGTTGCTTAAGTATGTAATTACCTGGGTAAAGCTTTCCAGAGACGCAATTTGAATGATGTGGCTTGTCAAGAGATACAGTAGATGAACCTGCTGTCTTCAGATGGGGGCGTAGGCAATGCAGACTACAGTGTTAGGAAGTGCTTTCTTTCCTCTAGGTTCGGCTGCAGTGATCATGGAAAGGGTGTGGTAGCATTTGGTAGCACCCATTTGTTTCAAGCAGAGACAGTAGATCTTTTTGAAGAAACTGTGCGATAAGTTAGTGTCTTTCTCTTCTTTTCTCCCTCTTTTCCTACAGGGCCCTTGTGTTCATGATGAGGACTCTGGCCTATCACTCATAGGAAAACCTGCCCTTCAGGCTCTTTTATATCACTGCCATTTTTATGAACATTTGAATCAGATGGTGAAACACTGTTACCTAGGACTGTATAGGTTTGATTTGAACTCTTCTGCTTTTGTAATTTCAGAAGGCAGAGATTCAAATGGTAAGTAGAATATCTTTATATTTTACTTTTACAAAATGCAACTATTTAAAAAGATGTTCGAACCACGTGTGTTTGTTAAAAATCACTTGGAAAAATAATAAAAACTACATGGAAGATATTTAATTTAAATGGAAGATAACCTTATATTCTATATATTCCCTTGTATTATACATTATCACCTCCAGTCCTAATACCCAGAGGGTACCCTTGTAATGTTGGAATACATTTTTTCCAGTCTTCTTTCTCCGTGTAGCTTCTGTCTGTTTTACAGAATCATGTTCAGGTTTTTTGTGCATTTTTGTATTCCCTTCTTTCACTAAACATTGCTCAAGAATTTTTCTGTTATGAATTCTTCATGGAAGCCATTTTTGATACCTTACTGTTTCACAAGTTTGTTTCATGCTTTTCAGTGAACTTTTATAGTTTTTTTCTCTATTCATATTTCTTAAACTTTTTTGGAACACTCATTCCTTGGCAGATTATGATCCTTTTACCCTTCTTGTGAATGACATCTTTTCCTACTAAATTTTTAAATTTGTTTTGCTAATGGTTTGAAAAAGCTGTTTATTTTTGGTATATTACTCATTTATCAAAATATATTGTTGAAATATTTTTGGTTCTTTATGTAGATACTCTTGGATTTTCTAATAGGTATTAGAACATATAAATAATTGTATCTCATAAAAACAAATAGTTTTAAAAAATTGCCTTGTATTTTTAAGTTAATTTTTAAAAGCAATTTTTTTAGAATCTTGACATAATTTTACACTTACAGAGAAGGTTAAAGCATACTACAAATTTTCCCCAAAGTTAACATTAGTATTTACTTCCTACTTCATGTGTATTTGTGAATATAAGTAATATTTGTTTACATGCATGTATATAAGTGTTTTTTTTCTGCACCATTTAAAAGTAGGTTGCAGACATGAAGTTTTTTTATTCCCAAATACTTAATTGTGAATTTATAGTTCACTTTCCTGTTCACTTCCTAGAGGAATCTAGAAGAAAGTAGATATTTGATAAAGTTTTTGAACATTCTGAATAAATGTTCCTATTAGGAAAGTGACTTGTTTAGATTTTTCCAGATCTTTGTTACTCAGATCATGGCTCTTGAACCAAGTGTCTTGTAACCTGTTAGAAATGCACATGCGTAGCCTCCATGCTGGCTTAGGGTGTTAGACTTTCTGGGACTAGGATTCAGGAAACTGCTTTAACAAGCTCATGATGATTCTTGCACATTAAAAGCCTTTCTCTGTAGACCTTGGTTGGTTTCCAGAGATG
Organism: Marmota marmota marmota; assembly: GCF_001458135.2. NCBI lineage: Eukaryota > Metazoa > Chordata > Mammalia > Rodentia > Sciuridae > Marmota > Marmota marmota. Next base: position 3,990,959 of record NW_025999991.1, on the reverse strand, counting down.
AGTATTTTTCCTATTATTGCAGTACCTAGGAGAGTGTCCATGTTAACAACTTTCTTGTTGTCACAGGTTTGGATGACTCATTTAAGTTTTGGAGGGCTCCATCAAGAATGTCCAGTCAAGATCATGATCCAAGTTCTCTCTCCACCACAGAAACAATGGTACTTGCAAAGAATGTATGAGTACTTACTTAGTTTTAATCTCTGAAAAATAATGATGAGATAAGAACAGATATAGACTGTAAGGTTATGATTATAGTAGATATGAGTTTTTATGAAGTGTTCTCTGTGCAGAATTCTGCTTTTTTTTTTTTTTTACTTAGATTATTGCATTTAACCTATCACCAGTCATACATGGTAGATTCTTTTGTGCTTTTCTATATAAGCAGGTCACTCAGAAGTTAAGTAACTCTGTGATCAATTGTGCCAAAAGTAGCAGAGATAGAACTTCAAGTTAGGTTTGGTTGCTTCCAATTATAGTTGCACTAATATCCTTTTAGTTGAGAGTTTTTTATTCCTCTTTTCTACCTTTTTTCAGATAATCAATAGCATAAAAACTGAAAATATTTAGCTTTAATAATAGAAGAAAAAAGCCTCTATGTGATTAAAAATAATTATCCTGAAACCTCACTTAAAGGCAAAGCATCATGATAAAGTTTACCCATTCAAATAATTCCAGTGTGGTATGAATGATTTAAAATACATCCTAAAACTCGAATCACATAGAAACTTCTCTAGATTATCTGAACTACCTGAAATGTATGTAAGCTAGCTTACCACCTGTCTGCCCTCAGCTTTCATTCATGCTTGAGTTGCTCTGTGCCTAATGATTCACACTAGGTTTCTCTTCGTTACAGGGGTACATAATCATTCTTCTCAATGGAAAAACATGTTTAATTTTAAAGTGTTTTGGAGATTAGATAGTGACTGTGTTACAGAATCTATTAGAAAGGCAAAGGTTTTGAACCTTTTCAGGAGTAAAAACTTTTATGAAAATAATAAATAATTATTTAGACATTAATAAAATTTGCCTTCTACAATCTCCCAAACATGGGTACTTTTTGCTACAATTTTAAGAATATTTTTTTTCTTTTTTTCCTAGGAAAAGAGTTTGCTTAGTTCTGCATTGGGTTTGTATATAGAAAAGTGGGATAATTACCCTCCTTCCACTAGAGGTCATGCTTCCCTTTCCAGATCAGGGCTAGTGTATAGCTTTGTTTCAGCAGGAGAAACAGGATGGTTAAATGCCACAGTGAGTTCTGTTAATTGGTTATTTAGTTCACAGAAGGGCAGCATCAATTTATGCTTAAAAGTAAATCATCTCAGGTTGTTCTGTTAAAAGGACTATAGAATAACTTTAGAAATATTGTACATTCTTCAGTTCTTTCTTTATTGTAGGTACTGAGTAAATAGTAATTTCTCTAATTAACTTTGAATTATCATGGCTAATCTGTAGACACCATTCAAGCCGTATTTTTTTCCATCTATACAAGAAGACCTAAGAACGAAAAGCAAAATCAAATCAAACTTTTACATTTCTTTATTTTATATCAATATATACATTTTACATGTTAGAATGCTATATTTTCTGAGAATAATTTTGGAACTGATTATTAAAAATCATTATTAAAACAGAAGTACTGGGCTGGGGATGTGGCTCAAGCGGTAGCACGCTCGCCTGGCGTGTGCAGGGCGCTTGGTTCGATCCTCAACACCACATAAAAATAAAATGAAGATATTGTGTCCACCTAAAACTAAAAAATAAATATTAATAAAAAAATAAAACAGAAGTACCTCTGTGCTAGTCAACTTTCTGTTAGTCCACAAAATACCTTAGACACTCCATTTAAAGGGAGGAAAGGTGTATTTTGGCTCATGGTTTCCCGGGGTTTCAGCCTCTTGCTCTGTTGCTCTGAGTCTGTGTTGGCATAGTGCATTCTGACAGGAGCATGAGGTAGAGGAGGCCCCGTTACCTCATGGCAGCCAGCAAGGAAAGAGAACAGGAGGAAGGGGCTGAGGTCCCAGGATCTGCTGGGATCCTGGGACAGGATCACCAGATATCTAACTTCCTCCCCTGGGCCACCTCTTGAGGGTTCCAGCCCCTGCCCCCCAATAACACTGTATCCTGAGCACCAGGCCTTCAACACATGGGCCTTTTGGGCACAAAGTTCACACTGCAACAACGTCTATTCATGTAAAGGTCTTTAACTTCTTTGTGTGTGTGTATGTGTGTGGGGGTTACATAGACTTTGAAAAATTTATACCATTGAAATATTTTAATTTTTAAAAAATTTTAATATATAGTTCTATGTAGCATAGAAATTTTTTTTCCCTGATAGACTGATATTTTGTTAGAATTTTTCAGTCAACTCTTTTCCATTTTTTTTTTTTTAATTTGTAGACAGAGACTTTGGAATTGGTGGATTTTTTTCACAAAAATAGTCTTGTTACCCTAATTCTACTATTTGTCATGTTTTCTTTATCATGCCTCATATGAAGTATATTATTGTCCCAAAAGGAGAACAATCTGGAGAGTTTATTATGCCAGAGCAATTATATTTGGGCCAAATAATATTTTCTCTAGTATAAGAGAAGGTCGAACTTTCAAATTGAGGTATAAATTGAATGAGTGTAAATCTTGCCAATTTGCTTATCTGGTTATTTATATCTTTATCTCCTAGACTAGAAAAATTGCAGTTTTTTTTTTTTTTTTTTTTTGGTTGGGTTTTCCATTTTCTCTTTCTAAGGAAAGCACAGTCTTTTTTGATGTGGGTCGTATTATACACTGTGCTCTTACTGGGTCATTATCCACTCTTTGCTGTTAATGCCACACTAGGGGTTTTAATAGTGTTTTCTAATGAATATTAGTTCATTTGGTTGGCATGCCTTGTGATCACTGGGACCTGTATGTTTTATTAACTGCAGATAGAGTAAGCTGGGTATCATCGTTACCTTCAGCGTGTTGTCCTTGTAAGTGCTTCCTCAGAAGTGGCCCCCCTCCAACTCAGGCATTTGGTATTGTTTTTCCTCCCAAAATCACATTTCTGTTCTCAAAGTACCCAAAATGGCTGTGTGTGTTTATGTCTCGTACCATAGCAGTAGGTAGCAACAGCTTGATGGCCAAAATTTGGTCATTTCTGTTGCTTTTGAGCTGAGCAATGTGTGCATTTTTAAAAATCTGTTATATATCTTTGTGAAATATGTGGAGAACGAGTCTAAAGAATTGTTACCCTAATTCTACTACTGATTTTAGTTTATTTCATTTAAAGAGAATTTAACTCATTAATCTTTTTTGTCTAACTAAAAGTTAGTCTTACTCTTCTATTTTACAAAAGAGGAAATATTTGGCTTTAGCTGTTGGTCACCAAGGTGTACGCTACTCCAAAGCCAGACGTGTGTGATGCCATAGTAGATATTGGTGTGTGATGCTATAATAGATATTGGAATCAAGGTGCAGTGCAGTTACCCTGGACGGATGATGAAATAGAAAGTGATTTTATGTAGTAAGTAGCAACTGAAATGGTCTCTAAAAGACTAACCTCTTCTTCCCTCTTAAATGTATGCATATATTTGTAAGAGGCTGAAAAATACAAAGATATCTTAGGATTGAACCCACTTAATACCCACTTAGTTAAACATCTAGTTGAGAGCATAAAGGGTAATTAGAAAATAACTGGATACTAACTCTTTTATATTGAAAGTATTAGACTTTCAGAATATGCATGGGATTGTTTGGTGTAGAGTATGTGGGTGGGTAAGTCTGAAGATTGATTACCAGAGTAACCATATAGCAGTTAGTCAAGAAAGTTGAGTCAACTTTGGATTTGAAGATATAATAGCAATTAAGGTAAAGATACAGGGGCTGGGATTGCAGCTCAGTGGTAGAGTGCTTGCCTCGCATGTGTGAGGCACTGGGTTCGATCCTCAAAACCACAAAAAGTAAAACAAAGGTATTGTGTCCATCTACAACTAAAAAAAAGAAAGAAAGGTGTTTCAGTAAAATGAAATGGCATGAAACATTACAATTTAAATTAGAAAAGTAATGTATTGACATTTGTTTAGGAGTTAGTTAAAAAATGTTTCATAGAATGAAGAAGAATAGACCAAGGACGATTTAAGCAGGGATGGATCCAAGAGGCATTTTGAAGAAAAGTAGTTTTGACATAGGCATCAATGATTTGGCGTGTGTGTATCTCCAATAAAGTGACCAGAGGAAAACTTGAGAAGGCAATGTGTCCCATAGTGGAGATTGTGGAGAGGAATAAAAGGAATAGTATGCTTTGTTAAATAAATTTCAACTCCCCGTGGATTACCAGGGACTAAAACTCTTGTTTTCTCGTTCCTGAGTATGTTAATGTTAATGTAGATCACTAGGGTACAGTACAATGAAAAAGAACAAGCTTTTTTTTTTCTTTTGGGTTTTTTTGGTATAAAAATTTAATATTAAGTCTATTAATGAAACTTAAATATTGATGGTTACTGATACATATCATTTTTCTTAATGAAATAATATTTAGAATATAATGTTAGAATGACTATAATAGGTAAAAATAGAATATTCATCCTGTTCTATTTGCATAACATTGTTTTATAAAAAATTACTCTTTTAAAAAATGTTATTAGAGCAAATGAGATTTATGTTTCGCTCTCTTTTTTTTATAATTATTTTGAACATTATTTTGAACAAAGTATTTTGAACAAAATTTCAGTGATTTTATTGAGCAGGTAACTACAACTGAGTAAAATACATTTGGATCTTTTTTTATATTTGTGCTAAAATTATATTTTGGTAACGGCTTGATCATTTTATATAATATTAAACTTCTATGTATAGAAAGAGTCAACTTTCTCACATTTTAGAGCTCAGATTACTATAATTTCTAGTTTGCCATGGGCTATTTTACCTGTATTAAATGCTGTGAGTGGATTAAATTGTTAGATCCACACCATTTGTTGGTGGAACCCTTTTTACACATGAAGAAATAGCTTCAGAGAATTAGAATTTAAGTATTTGACCACAAGGCTTAAAGGAGGAGGGAATGAGATAAGCACTGGAAAATTTGTTCTCCCTCTAAAGGCAGCACAGTACAGGGGCTGTGGCTCCTGTGGTATCCAGGTCTGCAGTTAAGTGGTCTTCTAGTTGACATCAGGAAGCTCATATCATCCCCTGCTGTTTCTTTCAATTGTGCTTTTCTGAGCTTTCTTCTTTTTTTTTTTTTTTAATAGACTATACACAATCCATTGAAGGATGAATCTATTTCAGTTGAGCTGATTTAAATTTCTTGTTACAAATTAGAATTGATGATTACAAATTGGAAAGCAGGAGGAAGGAAGCCTTTGTGCTCTTAAAATCTGTTCATAAAATGGGCCATAGATTCATATAGAAACTTTTAAGTTCTACTCTTTTGCCATGTTTTTAAAAAATGCTACTAGATTTGTTAGTCATCTTATATCTGAAAGTTTATACTCCTCGATCAGCATCTCCCTATTTTCCCAGCCCTAGCTCCTGGCAACCATATTTTGATTTATTTGAAGCAGTTTTAGGACAGTGGCTTTAAGTACCATCAGTGTTATCTCTTCTGACTAGCTCTTACCGCTTTCTCTGACATCAGTAAGGAAATACGGCTACAAGTGTATAGACTTCAAAGAAAACTGCTTTACTTGTCTTATCAAGGGCATATAAATTGAAAACCTTAGGCTACGTCCTATGACAGATGGACAAAATTATAATTTTACACTGAAGCCATTTTAGTGAGTCTAGAAAGTGATGGTTACAAAAATTAGATAGACTGACTAGGACAAGAGGACAACCCTAAGCCCCCCACTTGGGGCTTCCTACTTAAAATGGGTTAGAGAGCAGAGAGAATGAGAATTCTGTGTTATGAAGAAGGAAGGGGAGTTTACAAACCTCAGCATGCTCCATTCCAAGTAGTTTCTTGTCATACACATGATGCTGAACTGAGGGTCCAAATTGATGATCTGAGCTGGGCAAATTCCTTAACTTCGTAGTCCTCATCTCTAAGGAAGGATGAAACTGCACCTTCAGTAGTTAATGTGTGACTACCAAGGCTCCAAGTGAAAGTAACAGATTTGCATATCAAGCGTATTATCAAATATAATCAAATTAATATTGGTGATTATTTCCAAACAAGCACGAATTTGAGCATAGCAATTCAGCTTAAGACTTTTTTGTTTTTACTTATTAAAGTAGTAATATGGTAATACAAATTTCAAAAAGGATAGTAGAAATATAGATAACCCCAAATCAACTAATAATGTATTACCATATAAAGAAGTCCTTGTGTGTTTCTCACGACATGGAGTAAGTTATAATATTGGTACTTTTTGAGAGCATCATTTCTAAATTGGTGTCTTTTTCCTGGGCTTTATTGAGGAAATTTATGACGTTTATTAATGCCTCACCTTTGATCACAAGTGACTCCCTTGTGTTCTTCATATGAGCCAGATATTTAGTCAGCTCTTATAAACTTTGCTTTCTTACCCGGAATGCTAAAACTACAAACCAGTTCCCTGCCTCTGTTTGTATCAGTAATGATAAGGGCTTCTTGAGTTGGCTCTTGAAAGAATGTTCAGTGGAATGATAAAAGGGTTCCACCATCATTTGTCCCCTTAACTTTCTCACATAGCCAAAGGAGTTTGTAGTAGGAGACAGATAGATTAACCCACTCCTGCATAGTCTATGATATCAGTATTTGTGTTTGTTTTCTTCCCAGAACTGAAAACTTATCTTAATGTCTGTTAACAGGAACATTTTTTACATACCTCTCATTCCAACCTGAGCAAATACATTTTTTTAAATGAACAAAAATTTTTCCCTATTATTTGACTCTAATAGAAAATATGAGACTTAATGCCTGTTTATGAGTGATTTATTTAGACTGAACTAAGTAGCCTTAGGTTTTGCTTTTATTGATCATAATAACCCTAAGGTACAACACTTTAAGTGTTAGGTCTATACACAATCAACATATGAATGTTACACACCACATAGTACCTGAGTCTGCACTAGCATTGATTTATAAGTTCTGTTGAAACCAGTTGCCCTGTGCTTGCACTATCCCAGAGACTTCCTTGGTGTGAGCACCTCACGCCCTCTTCCAGAGAAGAAATCAATGGTGAGAAAGACAGAGTTATCTGACCTTGCTGGATATGATGTTTTTATGTAGGAGGTGCCAAACACATTAACCTGGGTGCTTTTAGTTGTAGGAGGCTACACAGTCTACTCATCTCTAAGCCTTTGGGGTGAAACTGCATTTGCTTTCCATAGCATTTGCTGTTTAAAATTTTAAAATATGCTGTATTCTGAAGCATAGTATCAAAATGTTGAATTGTTAAAAGAATTCTTTTTCTGGTATGAGACAAGGTAAAGAAAAATCTTTTAATACTTCTGCTAATTTTTATATGCATTATTAAAGTAGTGTGTGCTATTCAAAACATTAAAAAACACTTATTATAAATCCAGAAGTGCAAAATATCTCAAGAATCTAAAGAATTTTAGGTAAAATAGTTTATTTTAGCCTTTCAACATTTGGGCAATGAGGAAGTAGACTTAGGAAGCTTAGCTTTATATCAAAACTGCTTCTTTGAGTTACTGATTTATGTCAACTACAACAGTTCTTATAAGTAGTTGAAAAAGCTGTTAAAAAACCTGCTATATCTGTCAAGATATGGAACGTTCTCTAGTTGAGCCAACTGTTATGATTCTGTTCCAAACCTTCCTGCCTAAGGTTGTCTTGTGTTCATGCTGCATGTGTTTCCTTTTCTAAGCTATGTTAGTAAGATATTCTTCCTTCCTCACCCATAGGTGGCAGCCTCAGTGGGCAGTGCTGAAATCCAGCCACCTGTGCAGTCAGTGGTGCTACTTCCTGAAGCCTCACGTGACCAGCCGATGGCTCAAGGTATCCTTCTAGAAAGACATTCTGCTTTCAAAAAGAAAAATGATAAGTTGATCTAGGCATATATTTTTAAAGAACAAAATGTTAATGGAATAAGTCACAGAATATGATGGAATAAATATTTCAGAAATTAATAAAACAAGTGCTCTTAACTAGTAAGTAAGAGTTTGGCTATCATATAAATAATCTGATTGTAATAAGGTTCCTTATTGGTTAAGTATAGATATTTAGTATTTGAGTCTAGAAACCAGTGAATTTTAGTTAATTCTTTTTTTTTTTTTTTTTTTTTTAGCTACCTTTTTTGGGAAAACACTTTACCATAGTTGTCTACTTGAAAGTAAAGAGATTCTAATCATAAATTTCTAAAGCAGTGCTTCCATTTGAAACAAAGAAAATCTGTTAGAAATACATGATGAACAACCTGGGATTTACTTTATTCATGGCAATATATTAATTTTATTACTTTCAATTCTGTTTTGCTTTAAATTTTATTTTGAAGACTACAGTGTAGCTTTTGTTAATTTTCTAGAAGTATATTAACTTTATTCAGTAAGTTTATATTCCTGACCTAAAAGGAATATGGATTCTAAAACGAGAATAAGTTTAAACACTAAAGTATAGCATATACACAGAAAATTCTTTTAGAAATACTTGCTGAATTAAAACTTTGCCTATTCATTCCAGTGTTTGTTCCAGTAATTTCCTAGTATGTCATTTTTATTTTTAGTAATTCATGTTAACAGAATATGAAAGTGTTTAATTTAGAAAATGTTCATTTGATTTTCTGTATAATTTGATTTTTTGGAAATCTTTAGAGAATTAATAATAAGGCTAATTTGAGCAGCAAAAGAGTTTAGTAAAATAGCATGACATAAAATGAAAATAAAATTTAATAAATTTAATATATGCACATAAACAATTAGAAAGGGTAATGTTATGGAAAACCACAGTTAACAATAGCAAAAAGAAGATAAAATAATAGGAATAAACTTAATGAGAAATATGGAAAACAAACAGAAAAGTAAATGTAAGCAAATGGAAAGACTTTCTTTATTTTCAGGTGGGATGATCCAACATCAGAAAGATATCAGTTCTTCCTAAATTAATCTCTATGTTTAATATTGTCCTAATAAAAATATCAACAGACTTTTTTAGGGTGAACAAAATTTTATTCATGTGGAAAAATGAGGGTTCAAAAGTAGCCAGGAAAATATTCAAAAAAGGGAATACCCCTTCTGAACATTAAATCAGACTAAGAAGAATACTTAAATCAGTATTTATGTTACTGCCACATGAAAAATAAATAGAATTGAAAATATATCCTGGATGGTTCAATTTTCATCCTAAATCTATGGATGGCACATGGATCTCTTGACAGAGAGGCGGGAAGCTGTGTAGCTAGTTGCAGTGAGACAGAAGAGGTCTATGTACTTCAGGTCAACATGAGAAACACCTAGGTCCTCAAATCAAAATCATGGGCATACCAGAAGTAAACATATAAGGATTCCTCATAAACTCAGCATAGGGAAAGATTACCCAATTATGCCTCAAAATCCAGATAGAATGAGAAAAGACGGACAAATTTTACGGTAATTAAAAGTAAGTTTTGCAGGGCAGAAATTGCCAAAATCAAAGTCAAAAGACAAATCAGCAAAACTATTTGCAACATTACTCATAGATGGAGATATTTAAACATGTAACATAAAGCATTCTTAACATTTGAGGAGGAAACGAACCCTAAGCCTCCTGTGAAAGCAAGTAGAAGACGTGAGGAGGTAATTCACAAAACACATAAAAATAACTTAACCTTGGTTAGTACTAATTTATACCCCACTGAGATCCAACAATTATAAAGCATTGGCAGTGGATTCTGTTGGCAAAACTGTGGAAAATGGGCACTCTTATACTTTGATGGAGGAGATGCACTGGGCATAATATTTCTGGAAGCAAATGTAGTAGTATCTAATAACTCTGCATGTGTATTTACATTATGTAAATTATAAGTAGGAATTCCCTTTGGCTCCTCACCAACAATGAAAGTACATATGCATGTCGTTATTTCATGCAGTGTTGTGTGGAAGGAAAAATAATGGAAACAACCTGAATTCCCATCATTGGGAGAGTGGCTTTTAAATAAACATCTACCCAGTGAAGAACTAACTATACAGCTATTAAGAAGAATAAGGATTATGTCTTCAAAATAATATGTAGTGATTTTTCAAGAAATATTAAGTCAAGAAGGCACACTGCAAAAGAGTGTAATAATTTTCTACTGTTTGTGTAAGAGAAAAAAATTTAAAAATTCATTTATCTCCTCGTTTATGCAAAAAGATATAAATAGAGAATTAACAGGAAACTAAGGAGCTTAGTTATGAGGGTGGATGGCAGTTAGGCAGGAAATGCCAGCATATGGGAACAGGGCTGAAGAGCTAGAAGTGGAGATAGTGGCTTTTCTCTGCATATGCCTTCTTGTGTAGCTTGACTTTCGTAACAGTGAATATTTCATTTGATGTGAAGAAAAATAAAATAAAAAATGGGGAAATAACATGGAACTCAAACAAATTAATCTAGTTACATTCCACTTACTTGAATAACAATTGAAGCGAGTCAGGAACTCTAACCCAAGTTAACTCCTTTTTTTTTTTTTTTTTGTATTGGAGATTGAACTCAGGATCACGTGGCCACTGAGCTTCATCCCCAGCCCTATTTTGTATTTTATTTAGAGACAGGGTCTCACTGAGTTTCTTAGTGCCTTGTCATTGCTGAGGCTGGCTTTGAACTCAAGGTCCTCCTGTCTCAGCCTCCTAAACTGCTGGGATTATAAGCATGCACCACTGCATCTGGCCAAAGTTAACTCTTGAGCATATTTAAGGCTCTTGTCCTAAGACTAACACTGAAGAAAACTGTAAGCAAGCATTGGGTTCTTTTTACTAGTTTTACTTTTTGCAGTAGTATGAGTTAACAGTTCTGAAACTACTTAATATGTGTCTAATGCTGGGTAGATAGGTAAATGTATTGTGAATGATGAAAGCCAGGTTTCTTCCTTTCATATAAATGAATTTTAATATGGGAGGGGGAAAGATATCCAATAGACCATACAGGGTTAGGTAAATTTGGAGATTTCTGCATGAATTAGTGTTTTTAATTAAGAGGTAAAGAGGCGTGTGTACTTGTGTATGTGCATGAATGCATTCGTCTTACACACACACAGAGGCACATGTTTCCAACTCAGAAACAGTCACACACTAGAGCAGTATATGTACTTCAGGACCCAGATCTTTTCTTTGAATTCCATTTTCCCCTTCAAGGAATAAAGGCTTTTTGTGCTGGGAAAGAACAATATGAACTTGGAGCATCTTACTGTGCTAGAAAATAAGATTCTCTAATGTTAATTTGGTAAATGGTAGAAGGATTTAGGGAATCATATTGAAGGGGCAAATTCCTGGGATAATTTGAATATCAAAATAAATAACGTGGGCTGGGGATGTGGCTCAAGCGGTAGCACGCTCGCCTGGCATGCGTGCGGCCCGGGTTCGATCCTTAGCACCACATACAAACAAAGATGTTGTGTCCGCCAAATACTAAAAAAAAATAAATATTAAAATTCTCTCTCTCTCTCTCTCACTCTCTCTTTAAAAATAAATAAATAAATAACGTTAGGAGATTATAATACAGAATTAAGAATCCTTGAGTCATACTGATATGGATGAATGAGGGGAAGGGAATGTTCCTCCAGATAGTACAAAGTAAACTAAAATTGTTAAAAAAAAAAAATGATAGAATTAGAAAAATCACTGTTTGACAATTGCTTTTGCACAAAGGAAAACATAATTTTACAAAGAAGAAATTTAGTAGACACTCCCTTAATCAAATGATTAAAATTAAGGCCTCCAATAATGGGAGAAAATGAATTGTATTTCCCCTGATAAGTTCACTGAAAGTCTGTATTGTGAGGAAGCCCTAGGCATTCTGCACAAAACTGACTTGCATTCTTTACAAAGTGTCAGGGTCATGTAAGACTAAGCAAGATTGAAGGACTCTTCCAGTTTGGAAAGAAGATACCTAACAACTAAATTCAAAATAGTGTCCCAAATTAGGTCCAAAGAGGAAAAATATTTTTGATACAAATCTATAAAATGTATCAAACATTTGTGAAACAATTGCTAAAGTGGTTAGATAGGCCAGTGCATCAGGGTTAAATTCCTGGTTTTAAGACAATGTCCTTGTTTTTAGGAAGGAAGTTAATTTAGGATTAAAGAAGCATTATATTAGCAGTTCATAAAATGAGAGGTGGGTTGACAGGTATATAAATAAAATATGGCAAAATAATGTAACGATTATAGGTTTTGGAGAATTCCTTGTACTTATGTTTTTCTGTAAGTCTGAATTTATTCAAGGTATAATGTTTTCTTTTAAAAAGAAATAAGCAGTGAAGGTAATCATGGAAAGTGTTGAAGCAGATTAGTCTGCTAGGAAAGATCCACAATCCCAATATCTTCAAATCTAAAACCTGCAATCCCTCAAACCTGTTTTCTCAGTTTCTTCAGCTGTTAACTCAATTAATAGCTAAATTTGGCCACACCCAAATATATTTGGCTTTTAATGACCAGTGCTGATTTGAGGTTCTATTTACTCCTTTATTTACCCTGTTGTAAATGCACATCTGCTCCACTGTAGGAATATTTATATGGGATGTTATCTGAGATCCCATTGGAGGTGTTAATGTGTACTACCTGTGCCTTACTGCTTCTGTAAAATCCAAAAGTATTTTGAATTTGGACCCTAGAAAGTTTTCAGAAAAAGGATTGAGGACAGTCTGTTGGTTCCGCAGTGTCTGAACACTTAGGGCACAGGGTCATGTTCTGTTGTTCCTGCCTTGGCTGTTCAGTGTTCTTACAGAGCATCCACGTACACCTGTGTACATACATGCACACACACACAAACAGTAGAGCATGGAGGTAGGGAATGCAAGGAGCAGCCTGATTCCCCAGCCAAAGGGTTAAGATGAGTCCAACAACTAGGAGAATTAGCCAACCATCTGTTTAATAATTTTTAGTACTTTTCCTTTGATTATAAGAACTTGGGAATATTATGTATAACTACAGATAAATTAAGTAATAATTTTGTGTTTATTTTCAATAATAGGTGAACACGAACCTACATCATCACGGCCTCCTCCTCATTCGCCCCTGTCTGCTCCACTACCCCAACAGTGTGTTTTTGTTACTGCGTCTCTTCTTTCAGCCATCTGCAGCCTCTTGGACAACCTCTTGGTGATTGCTCCAAGAGACACTGTGAATGCTTTTGGGAAAGCTCATCTCATAGAGCTTCTCTGTGGGTAAGAGATGAATGCTGCAAGGCAGGCATGGCTCAAGGTGAATTGACGTAGGGTATGCCTGAAATGATGTGAGACTTCGTGTGTGCTGGCAGCTCAGCTCCTTCAACTCCGGGGTTTTGTGTTTGCCACAATTGTCTCAACAGTTTTTTTTTTTTTTTTTTTTTTTAAGGTCTATTAAAGCTTGTTAATTTCTAAGGCCAAAAGAAAAAAAAAGTTTTTAATTCACTTTTCTCAACCTTATTTGTCTTCTAGCACATCCAAGGAATATGGTATAATTCCCTTGTTGATTATTAATTGTATGTGAAGGAGTTTGAGGATCCATCTCGTTAGTAATCATATCAGAATAATATCCCTGAGTTGAAAAGCTATTGTTTAACTTCATTTGGAGTTATGTTGGTATGGGAAACTAAACTTTTTAGCAGACAATATTTCATTATTAACCAGCTATAAATGTTTAGGGGTATCAGGATTTGATTCTTCAAATTTTTATATTCAGTTGCCTAATATTAATGAACCTCTGATATAATTTTGTCCTGATTTTTCTTATTAAGTGTAGTAGAAAAGGCCTAGATATTGAATTCAGGCCCATCTGATCTTACGATTTTTTCATGCAGTCATGTCACAGCCTTGGGAAATTATTTTAATGTCTAGATTATGATTGATGATACTGTTGAAGCCAGGTGCAGTGGTGCACTCTTGTTGTACACCTCAGGAGGCTGAGGCAGGAGGATTTCAAGTTCAAAGCCAGTCACAACAACTAGTGAGGCATGGTCTCAAAATTAAAAATAATAAAGGCCAAGGAATGTGACTCAGTGGTTAAGCACACCTAGGTTCAATCCTGGTACCAAAAATAAATAAATGACATAAATGAAACCATTGAATGGAGTCCGTAGGAAGATTCAAAGTGGTGGAGTCCAGGCTGCTACTCTGTGTGCACTGAATGTATGTGTCTTTTCTTCCTGACATCTAGTCTTGTTCTAGCCAAGTGTACCCACCTCCTTTAACCACATATCCCTCTGCCTCTCTACCTTTGAACATTTGCTATCTGATATGTCTTTGTTTTCTTCAACAAATCATAATACCTTCTCTTTCTTTTAGGTATGAAATAGCTGAAAGCAAAGAAATATTCTTTGTTCTACTTTACTCAGTTGCAGTTACTCCTTTAACAATGCCCTATAACTTCTGTTTGTTAGTTTTTCTGCTGTGATGCCTGTTAGGGTTGGAAAACTGTTAGTTGGTTGGCTTCTCTTTCCTGCCCGATGCTGCCTCAAGAATGACCACATGGAGCTCTAGGAACATCCTGCATCTTAGGAGTCAGCTGAGGGGGTGATGTGGCCTTGAGGCCACAGCCATGTTAAAGGCTCTTTCTGGAAAAGGCTTATCATGTTTCCATACCTGTTTTTCTTTTTTTATGACTTAAAAAATAATTTCGTTGGTTTTATTTTGTTTTTACTTTCCAAATATGAACATATTTCCTAGCCTGTGTGTTTGCTGTTTTGAACGGGAAAAGCACTACCCAGGTTTTACTTTTGTTTGCTTTCCTTCTGAGTGGGCTTGCATTATATTTTATTCTGCTTCTAATAAAGTTTCCTTAGATATTCTTTTCTGCAGAATTCTTTGCTTCTCAGATTTATCTAACAAGATAAATTTATCTTGCTTCTCACATTTATCCTATTTTCTCAAATACACTTGAAAATCTTTTATAAACATTTTCTTATAAAAATCATTTTTCTTGATTTGAATTCATGTTTACCTTCAAGCATTAAATTCTGATTTATTAACGTTTAATAAGAAGCATGCTGACCATTTGTAGGGTTTTCTTTTTCTGTTCTTTCCAGCATTGTGGATGCCACCTTTATTGAGGCGTGTGTTCAGGAACTCAGGACCTCACTGCCTTCATCACCCCCAGTTGAACATGTCCAGGCTCAGGTCAGTGTTTCTTGTCTGCCTCTTATCTCATGTCTGTGAATTCTTTTGCCTTTAGTGCCAAAAAAAGTAAGTTCTGCTGAGGAGATCTAAACACAGGAGAGGATGAAAATCTCTCAGGATATATATGATTGGTGAGATTATTTGAAATAGGTTTCCTTGGATGGTAGAAGAGAGCAGTAGGCCTGAAGACCTAGGTAGCATTCCTGACTCCATCATTAACCAGCTGCTAAGGTTTAGTCAAGTGTCTAGGTATTGTTGAGCATCACTTAACAGGGAACATTGGCATAACCCATCTACCCCTTTTATGATTTTAGGCCATCTGTTATGTATCTATTATTTCACCCAAGTTGAAGTTGTTAAAATACCTGGTGGTTAAATTATGTATATTTTCTTAATCTAATCTGTTAGAAATAAATTTATGTTTTTTCCTTCATAGATATATACTGTTTCAAGTTCTTACCTTTAGTTAGATTCTGTATGTAAAATATGCTTAACAATTTTTTGTGTAGTTGTTACTGATACAAATTTTATCTCAAATCTAATTTTAATATGGACTCCCAAGAATCTTTTAATGAAAGAAAGATGAACTAGATAAGGAACTGTAACTTTGAGGTGTGTTCTTTGAGTTGTCTGAATTTGGCAGATTCTGTTGAAGACCCTTGGGAACACAGTGCACATAATCTCTGAAGCAGTTCAGCATTGTGGTTTCCTTTGACTCTGCTTGTTTGCATAATGATTGTCTCTTCCATTGTCTGTCAGCACATCATTATGGAGTGCTGCTATATACCAGCATCTCATGCAGGGAGAGCAGATAACAAGCACATCTGTGTATGTCTGATGATTACAGACATCTGAGAAGAAAACCTAAAGTAGGGGATTGGCAGTGATGTCGGAGTTGGGAGAGGAGACCTGTTCTACATGAGGTATCTAGAGAGGGCCTTTCAGACAGTGACTGGTAACCAAAAGTGAGTGAAGACGCTACGGACATGGCAAGATCCCTGTTATCCAGGCACACTTGATGTATGCAAAATACAGAACGAAGCTGGAGGGACTGAAGCTGAATTTGTGAGGGGCAGATGCAGCCAGAGGAGCATACTCAGCAAGAGGAAGGCAGCCTCTGCCTGTATGCTGTTGTGTCCTGACTGTTGAGCATAGTGCCTGTCTCATGGCAGGTGCTCACTGGGGAGTTATATAGTGAATATGTAGTAGCAGTAACAAACATTTAGGGGTCTTTGTTCAGCTAATTTATGTAATCCTAATTACAATAATATGAGGTATCATTAATGCCTCCCAACGTGAGCAACTTGTTGTAGGGCTCTCACTCAGTAGGGGGCAGAGCAAGGATTCTAGCCCATGAAGGTTGGTTCCAAGCCCATACTCCTGACCAGTGTGCTGGCTGCCTTACGTAGGTTAAGTGCTATTGGCTTTGGGGGCATATATAAGAGCTTCAACTCATTCCAGATAATTCTTCAGCCTCCTCTATGCTAAATTCTGTTCTAGGTGCTAGCAAACATCTGTGAACAAAGCAAACAAACATTTCTGCCCACGTGCAGTCTATGTCCTTGTTGCAGGAGACAGACAGTAAGCAAGTAAATAAAATGTAAAGTATTGTACCAGATGGAGACAAATGGTATGGAAAAAAAACAAAATGAGGATGGGTAAAAGGCTGGAGCTTGAAGTTTTTAGGTAGAGTTGTCAGAAAAGATCCCATAGAGGTGAAGTTTGAGCACAGACCCAATGAGGTGAGGAAACCAGCTATGACTGTCTAGGGCAGTTCTAGAGCCAGGGCTCCAGTACCAGGCTTGCAGTCTGTAAAGGTGCAGGTGTATTGGAGGTGCCTGTTGGTAGGAATTTTTTGAACATAGAAAAAAAAATACTTTTGAACTATTATATCAGTATTTTATTTAATCCTATTTATGCTAATTTACAAAAGACTTGTTAGCAAATCCGCTTTTCTCTGTAACAC
Organism: Marmota marmota marmota; assembly: GCF_001458135.2. Taxonomy (NCBI): domain Eukaryota; kingdom Metazoa; phylum Chordata; class Mammalia; order Rodentia; family Sciuridae; genus Marmota; species Marmota marmota. Next base: position 3,973,814 of record NW_025999991.1, on the reverse strand, counting down.
TTCTTGTTGTCTCTCACACTGAATCATGCATTTGTGATAATACTTCATAGGTCCAGAGACCAGATTTGGTATAATTTAAATAGTGGAGAGTATGAAGGGATCAAAACAGACTTCACAGTAATAACAAATTAAATTTTACAAACTGTTTCAGGAAATTGTGAGGTATAGAGCCACCCACACGTTTATATGAAATAAGTCAGAAAATTAGATAAAGGAGAAGTACGACAGAACAATTATTGTGTCATAGTCTGAGACTCTGTTCCATAGAGGCAAATGCCTCTCCATTAACTACTATTAAAACATTAAATTTTTCTCTGGTTAAATACAAAATTTGACTTTGAAAATACACCTTTATTTGGTGATGACAGCTGACAGTTCTATCGTGGCCATTAATGACATGCTTATGCAAAAATTAATCTTTGCTTGCTATGAATTAATTTCAGTTACAAGAATTATGATTAATATTTTATTAGTGTTTTATTGATTTATCTTACAATAACATACTGAAATAACATACTGCATAAGAAAGTAAAATACTGTATGGCTGAGATTGATGGGCTTTTCTTTTTTGCTCACTTTCTAAATTCTTTTTATATATACATATGTGTTGAGTGTATTTTGATATAAATTATACATACATGGAATATAACTTACTCTAATTAGATCCCATTCTTGTGGTTGTACGTGATGTGGAGATACACTGGTCGTGTGTTCATATACGAACATAGGAGAGTTATGTCTTCTTCATTCTACTGTCTTTCCTACTCCCATGCCCACCTCTTTCCTTCAGTTCCTTTTCTCTAATCCAGTGAACTTCTATTCTGCCCTCCCCCTCTTATTGTGTGTTAGCTTCCACATAGCAGAGAGGAATTTGGCCTTTGTTTTTTTTTTAGATTGGCTTATTTCTCTTAGCATGATAGTCTCCAGTTCCATCTGTTTATTTGCAAATGCCATAATTTCATCCTTCTTTATGGCTGAGTAAAACTCCATTGTGTCTATATATACCACATTTTTTTTATCTAGTCATCTGTTGAAGGGCACCTAGTTTGGTTCCATAGCTATAAACATTGATGTGGCGGCATCACTGTAGTATGCTGATTTTAAGTCTTTTGGGTATATGCTGTGGAGTAAGATAACTGGGTCAAGTTTTTTTGAGGACTCTCTTTACTGCTTTCTGGAGTGGTTGCATCAATTTGTAGTCCCAACAGCAATGTATGAGAGTACCTGTTCCCCCACACCCTTGTCAGCATTTATTTTTTATTTATTCTCTTATTTTATTTTTATGTGGCACTAACAGTTGAATCTAATGTCTCACACATGCTAGGCAAGCGCTCTGCCGCTTAGCCACAACCCCAGCCCCTCAGTGCAGTTTTAATTTGTATTTGTCTAACTGCTAGAGATGGTGAACATTTTTTTGTATATTTGTTAACTGACCATATCTTTTCTTCTGTGAAGTGTCTGTTCAATTCCTTTGCCTATTTATTGATTGGGTTATTTGGTGTTTTAGTGTTAAGCTTTTTTATTTATATATATATATATATATATATATATTTTTTTTTTTTCTTTTTTTTTTTTTTTA
>NW_025999991.1:3956434-3972216 GCF_001458135.2 Marmota marmota marmota | reverse complement strand
TTTTTAATATTTTTTTAGTTGTCAATGGACCTTTATTTATATGTGGTGCTGAGAATTGAACCCAATGCCTCTCACATGCTAGGCAAGCACTCTATCACTGAGCTACAACCCCAGTCCGGTATTAAGCTTTTGAATTCTTTATATATCTTGGAGATTAATGCTCTAAGGTGCAGGTAGCAAAGATTTTGAGATGTACTTTTCACATGACATGTTTCATTGTATTTTATTTCCTTTTACAAACAGGTTTCCTTTTTCTTGGAATACCTATCCTCTTTGTCCAGGCTTCTGCAGTCCTGTTTATTAGTGGAACCTAACCTCGTGACACAAGATGATCTTCTGAAACCTCTTATTAATAATATCATTAGAGTTCTCACTGTATGCATCAACAATGCATTAGGTAAGATTTATTAATTTATTTGTATTTAGTTTAGGTTGGAAGTGAATTGTATTGAGGAAAAAAAAATCTTAGTGTGCTCCAGATATCCTCTTCAAGGTTACTTTTTGGTTTGTGTTTAGTATTTTGGAAGGCTTGGATAATTTGGTTTGTAGTTTGGATGATTTTGTTTTTTTGTTTTTTTGTTACCAGGAATTGAACCCAGGGCACTTAAACACTGAGCTGCATCCCCAGAAATTTTTTTCATATTTTATTTAGAGACAGGATCTTTCTAAGTTGCTGAGGCTGACTTTGATCTCTCAATCCTACTGGCTTAGCCTCCTGAGTTGCTGGGATTACAGGCATGTGCCATTATGCCTGGCATTTGGACAGTTTTAAGTGGTTCCAGGAGACCACTTGAGGCAGGTGTATAATTCAGTAAAGGATCATCCCTGTGTTGTCAGCTGAAATGAGGAGAAGCTCTCTATATCCTGTCATGATAGAAGATACATTGAGGGCTGGGTATTAATTATGCTTACTGTATTAGTCAGGGTTCTCTAGAGGAACAGAACCAACAGGAGATATGATTATAAAAAGGAAATTTATTAGATTGGCTTACATGACCAGAAGCAGAAAAGTCTACAATGTCCATCTGGAGGCTAGAGAGCTGGAGGAACCAGTAGCTAAGCAGTCCAAGAGGCTGAAGCCTCAGAACAAGAGGAATCAGTGATTCTGAGACCAAAGGCTTCTGGAAACTTCCTAGAGAATCATTGGGAGAGTTCACTTTGGAAGAGTGAAGGAGCAAGAGCCTGATGTCCTCAGGTGATCCCAGCACCAATCAAGAACCCCTTGTAAGAAGAATCAAGGTTTGCTCGATTCTTCTGCTGCTTCCTTGTTCTTCCTACTTTTATTCCATCCAAGCCACCATCCTATTGGATGGTACTGCCTACATTTAGGGAAGATCTCTACTTTAGTTCGCTATTCCACATGCCAGTCATTCCTAAGCACACCCTCATAGACGCACTCAGGAGTCTCTTAATCTTTAACATCTCTTAATCCAGTCAAGTTGACAATTCACGTTAACCATTACACTTATAAACTGTGGCTGAAGCCAAATACCCTACTAATAAGTCATTTGCAATGACCGCTGTAAGCCAATTTAGCATATGTAATATAAAAAATTTCCTAAGCTCTTAAATTATTGGAAAATATTCTGTGATAAAAAATTAAATGTGATGGTTAGTAATAGAGAAAATTAACAGTGTAGGCTCTTTAGCAAAATAAACATTTAAAATATTTAAATATTAGGGTATAATGAAGAATTGATCATTTGATAATTATTCTTGCCATTTAATTCATTCTTATTTAGTCCTTTGAATTGTATGGATTTGCTTGGTTTTAGGTCTGGAAAGTGAAGTGTATCATGGTACTCAGCAGAGCCAGCAGCTCATCTGTGTTAAAATTATCCTAGTGCTTGAGGAGCAGTAACGACATACTTTGAAATTTTACAAGCTCCAGTTGATAGCCTAACGTAGCTTATTAGGCTGGACTGTGCAATCTCAAAAAGGTTCTATTATCTCACCCCTAAGGGGTTAAGGTTGATTTTTTAGGAGAAAGATATGAAACAAAGAAAATCTTAGATACTGCAGTGGACGGTGGACTGCCGAAGCTCACTTCTACTGATAAAATCTTGTTATTTTACATTTAATATCTCTTGTTGGATTTTCTTGCATATCTCTTGAGAAGCATTGAAATGGTGGTCATGGAAGATGCACAAGAAGTACGCAAAATTAGTGCTACAAAGCTGTGGCGAGTGGATGGCTCTGATTGGAGAACTTTTGATGGATTGCTTGATCCCAAAGTCACATGGCAAGAGATAGTTTGAGCATCTTCATTGCCATTGGCTGCCTCATAGATGCTTTTTGTTGTTCCTCTTTTGTATGTGGCTTGGTCTTTGGAAGTTAAATAAAAGTAATATGTATTTTATTATTTAATTATATCAAGTTCTGAAAGGAGAAATGCTGACATTATCTGGGTTTACATGTAGTAGTTGGTTAAATTATTTTTTAGTATCTAGCAAAAGATAAGAAAAAAAACTAAAATGTTTTTCTATAAGAAATTAAGTGTTTAAATTTTTATGGTAAAATCACAGTTTTGAATGATTTATAAAAACTTATTTGAATTGCTAATTTATATAATTTTGAGATGTTATAACTCATATAAGTAAATAAATTACATTAAAACTTATTTAGCATGTATAGTAATAAAATTAATAAAAAGAATAGCTTTTTAATCCCTCTGAATTTTCTTTTTTTTCTTAATAGCTTTTTACTGTTTGGCTTATCTTTAAACTTTAATATTTTGCCATTCTTAAGACCTGTAACTTTAAAGTCTTTGTAGGTATAAAGTACAGATAAACATATAGTACCCAAACAGATTTACAGCATATCTGTGTAATTAATATTTTGTTGGAATGACAATGAGAAATTAATATTTTGTTGGAATGGTAATGAGAGCTAGCAATGAGAAGACAGTTGTGAAACACCAGGGGTTACTCTAAACCAAACTCCTCGGAAAGTGCTATTTCCAGATAATTTCATGGATGATGAAAAACACCTAGATATAAGTCCTTAGTTTATTTTATAGTGAAATTTGAGAAAGGATGACTGATACTGCTAATGCACAGCACAGAGTCCTAAGGTAGCTATTGTTGTCCAGTTTCTATGTACCCAGGTGCAGAGATGGGAAAACGTGTCCTTACCTAGAAGGTCGATTGCTGTATTGTTAGCCACAGGCAAAGCTGCACAATCGCCTTTTGTGTTACAGCTTTCTTCATGGGGTAATAATACTCTTCATGATTCTTCAGAGAAATTCTTCTTTTCTGTGTTGACTTTGGCACTTTATGTTTTCCTTTTCACCCCTGCACAAAGCTACTAGAGAGGATGAAGAATATAGGAGAAAACTTGACTTTTACAGAAGCACCATAATGACTTGTTTGTATAATGTGCCCAAAATGTAGTTCTGAAATTATGACATGTTCCATTTGTCATACTTCCTGTCTTGTTTAGTGTACTTTAATGAGAAGAGGGCTTGTTGAGTGTGTCTTTGGATGTAGGAAGGCAAAGGGAGATGTCTTGAGGAGGCAGTAGAGAGGGGAAGGGACTGGGCAATGCTGAATGCTGAACTACATTGGTTTTCACTTGGCAAGTACATACCTCTTATTTTAAGTGTAATAAAGTGTGGAGAGTTTGTGTTTTGAAAGGTTCTTATTCTTCTTTGTGTTAATAACTTGAACTGTTTTGATTAATTTTGTAGATGTAGAGTTAATATCGGCTTTTTATCACACCTGGACACACTTATTTGACCTTCTGGCTGCACTCCTGAGGAAAGCTGGTGCTGTCTCACACTCGTCTATCACCTCGGCTCTGGCCAGGCACTGGGCAGCAATGATGGGTAAGAAAGTCTCTCGCAGGCATGGTGGGGTCTTTCTGCTAATAAAATGAAGATAATCCCTACTCCCAATTAGATATGTAAATTCTCTAAAATTAAGTAACTTTGGCATGGCCCATGAAAGAGAAACCAGGGCACTTGGTTTGAGGAATTTGCAATGTTCTTGAGGAGCCCTCCAAAAATGTACTTTTGAAAAACTGAAACACTTTTCAAAATGGCTAAAAATAAGCAAGAAGAGCCTATGATTTCATGAAGATACTTATGATAAGATTAAAATAAAACAATAAGATTTTCTTTTGAATAGAAATCGGTCTCTTCTGACATAAGTACAATGTATATATATATGGGTAAATCTCACACATACCATCCTGTACATGTGATAACTTGGGAAGTTACAATAAAAATATTGTCTTTTTCCAGAACACCAGGATTATTTTTATGGCAAAAAATGCCAAGAGTACAGTATAATTATTTTTATAAGATGTTTTCCATATAAAAGTTGCCTACTAATATAAACAAATACTTATTTTTAAATAACTAATCTTATTATTTCTTAAGACTCCTAAATTTTAGTATAATATGTGAATGATTATAATTAACATTTATGTTAACCTTTTTAATACCTTATTTAAAGGTATTAAAAATGGATTTCTAAGTTTCAAAGTTAGTCACTAATTTATTTGAGTGATTTTTAAACATTTATTATTTGTTCATTCTATAAACTTTATTATAATGACAGAGAATGGTAGTTTTGAAGTAAGAATTATGAGGAAATATATGTTTGGTAAGAAACAGAATTATTAGTTTTCTAGATATAGGAGTTCTGAGTCTACCATAATGTACCCTTTATGGTACATCCCATGCTCTCGATGTTGTAAATTGTTTTATTGAGATGAAAATTGAAAGATATTGCTTCACTTGGAGATTGAGATTCTCCTCTTGCATCTGTTAGGGGGAATTAATTTACCCACCTGAATCACCAACACTGTGAAGCAAAGTGCTGCTCACATCAGGTACGGAAGCCCGTTAGCCAAATCTACCCTGCTACCTATTTTGGTAAAATAAAGTCTTATTGGAATATAGCCACATTTGTTCACTTATGTATTGCACAGACCACTTTTCATGCTTCAGTAGTTGAAATGAAAAGTTGAGACAAAAATAGTGAGTTGCAAAGCATAAAAGATTTACTGTCTAGCCCTTTACAGAAAAAAATTGCTAACCCTTAACTTAAGCCTATTTATTTGACACTATTTTCGGAGTGATAAAATCAAAACATTAAATTCAAAAGATTTCTATTTTGTGTAAACTTAAGTGTGTGACACAGACTCGTAGAAATTCTGATGGATATAATGAATCATAAAATTATAAGTTCATACTTTTCAAATTAACAAAGTTACTGTAAAACAACAGTGTTATTTTGATTACACTAAATCAGTACTCAAAAGAATCTGACTACTAATTTGAATGTTGATTCTTTCCAAATCAGTTCATAACCACTCATGTTCTTTGTGACATACTATGAGACCTTTGCACGTCATATTTTTTTCACTTTTTAAATTTGTTCTTTTTAGATATACATGACACTAAAGGGTATTATAACATATTATACATACATGGAGTATAACTTACTTTAATTAGTTCCCATTCTTGTGGTTGTACATGATATGGAGATACACTGGTCGTGAATTCATATACGAACATAGGAGAGTTATGTCCAATTCATTCTACTCTCTTTCTTACTCCCATACCCACCTCTTTCCTTCATTCCCTTTTCTCTAATCCAGTGAACTTCTTTTCTGCCCTCCCCCTCTTATTGTGTTAGCATCCACATATCAGAGAGAACATTTGGCCTTTCGTCTTTTTAGATTGGCTTATTTCTCTTAGCATGATAGTCTCCAGTTCCATCCATTTATTTGCAAATGCCATAATTTCATCCTTCTTTATGACTGCATAAAATCCCATTGTGTATACACACCACATTTTCTTTATCCAGTCATCTGTTTAGGGCACCTAGTTTGGTTCCATAGCTTAGCTATTGTGAATTGAGCTGCTATAAGCATTGATGTGGCTGCATCCCTGTAGTAGGCTGATTTTAAGTCTTTTGGGTATATGCCCAGGAGTGGGATAACTGGATCAAATGGTAGTTCCACTACAAGTTTTTTGAGAACTCTCCTTACTGCTTTCCAGAGTGGTTGCGCCAATTTGTAGTCCCAATAACAATGTATGAGAGTACCTTTTTCCCCCACATCCTTGCCAGCATTTATTGTTACTTGTATTCTTGTTAATTGACATTCAGACTACAGTGAGGTAGATTCTCAATGTATTTTAATTTGCATTTCTCTAATTGCTAGAGGTGGTGAATATTTTTTTTCACTTATTTGTTGACCATATCTTCTGTGAAGTGTCTGTTCAGTTTCCTTGCGCATCTATTGATTGGGTTATTTCCTTTTTTGGTGTTAAGCTTTTTGATTTCTTTATATATTCTGGAGATTAATGCTCTGAGATGCAGGTGACAAAGATTTTCTCCCATTCTATAGGCTTTCTTTTCACATTCTTGATTGTTTTCTTTGCTGTAAAGAAGCTTTTTTAGTTTGATATCATCCCATTTATTGATTCTTGATTGTACTTATTGTGCTGTAGAAGTCTTTTTGAAGAATTCAGTTTTTAAGCCTACCTGATGGGGAGTTGGGTCTTCATTTTCTTCTAGTAGGTGCAGAGTCTCTAATGCCTAGGTCCTTGATGCACTTTGAGTTGAGTTTTGTGCAAGGTGAGAGAGAGGGCTTAAATTTCATTCTGCTACATAGAGATTTATAGTTTTCCCAGCACCATTTGTTGAAGAGGCTATCTTTTCTCCAATATATGTTTATAGCACCTTTGTCTAATGTGAGATAACTGTATTCAGGGGGTTTGTCTCTGTCTTCTATTCTGTTCCATTGGTCTTCATATTTTTTTTGGTGCCAATACCATGCTATTTTGTTACTGTGAGTCTGTAGTATTATTTAACGTCTGCTGTTGTGATTGTACATCATATTGACACTGCATACTATCTTCTTTGTGTCTTTTGGCAACAAATTGATTGAAAGCAGAAAAATACATTCTTACTTATAAGGTGGTATTCTAAATTATTCACAGTATAATTAGACTAATTCTTTTTTAACTTAGTAGTGAAATCAAAATTAAAATTTAAAATTTCTCAAGACTTTGCATATATATAGCGTTCAAAGGCTCAATACTCATGTACATACAGTCCTCTTATTTTGGAGTCTTAGCAAATATGGTCTATATGTGCATTTGTAGATACACACCCACCCCACACACACGTGCACTTTTCATGTAAATAAAAAACCCAAACAGTGAAAAATAGAATAGATTCCTTGATTCTATATATTGTCTTCATACTAACTATTGAAACATTATAGTTCTTGGTATACTTGAGCTATCGATAACCTTAAATCGTTAAAAATAAGAAAGCTATAAACTAAATTGTTCAGATCAATTTGGTTTATTTCCTTTTCAATTCTGAACATTTACATCTAAAATCATTTTCCCTCTTAGATGTGTTCTGCGAGTGTGTAGGCTTGTCCAGCAGATGCCCTGCCCTGTACACGGCCAGTTTGCACTTCCTGTCTGTTCTCTTGACTGAGGAGGCAAGAAGGCACTGCCAGGACAAAGACAAAGCAAGTTCATTGTCTCATCCAACCATCACATCTCTTCTTGATGAAACTCAGGACAACCAGAAGTCTCCAGATAGACTTAATGAAGTAATTCTTCAGGTGTGTGATTTCTTGATTTTTCTTAAAGTGTATTTAGTGCTTAAATGAATTGACTCTCTCTCTGGGTCTTGTTAAAAATTTTTTTCAATTATTTGAATTAAAAGTATTAATGCTTATTATGACTGTTTAGTACAAAAGTATAAATTGATTAACAATTAAAAAAAGAACTAGAGGTTTTTCCTAATTTAAAATTGCTCATTGTTTTTCAAAGTAGGACTGTTACTAGAGTTTTTAATATTAAGAATCTTCCTTTTAAATAGTTATATGATTTTATGATTTTTTTCCTTCTCATTGAAAGGTGGAAAGGTAGTAGAATTGTGTATTGAAGGATTTGCCTCAGTTTCCCCATCATCTAGCCACAAAGCTTGCTCTGTCTGCCAATTTGTTGCAGTTTCTTTGCTGCTTAGAATTTGGAAATTTTCCATCCTTATCAGCCTCTGAGAGTTGTGGCCATGAAGATATTTATGGCATGGCTACTTGTACATTTTGAGCACCAGCCCTGATTATGTTAAATTCAGTTGAAGTGCTAGAAAGGGGGAAGACTCCCTGGTTCAGCTAGGATTATCCTATTGAGGCTATCACACAGGGCTTCTCAGGGGGCGTAGTTTCCCCTGCCTCATAGAGTCCTCTTTGCTTTCCAGCATAGACCAGAAGCCTGAAAAGGAGTCTTCCCCGCATTTTCTCATCTGCCTCCAGCAGTTCCTCTACAAGCCTGATCTCTGGGGGAAGGGTCCTCACAGCATTCTTTAAAAAAGCTCCTGGGAGACAACAGCTTCCCTGTGGCCACCACCTCCCTGTTATCACTCTCAGCTTTTCTTGGTTGAGAACAAAAACTGGATGTGGTCCCAGTTATCCCAGTTATCTCATTCCCTGTCAGAACAGACTTGATTAACTGAGTTGGAGTCTGCATTTTTAAAAAATATTATAAGAAAACTCAGATTCACACCTTCTCAAGTTTCTCACCCCAACCCTCAATCCAGTCTAGTTATTAATTTTCTAATTTGGTTCTGGAACACCACTTTCTTCTTGCAGAAAGGCCCTTGCTCTTGTCAACATGCTTTCTTCCTCAGGGAATTTAAATGACTTCCCTCAGAGAAGAGTGCTGTGAGAACAGTGTGCTTGGCCTCTCCCTTCACTGCCTACGCCAACATACCAAATAGCTCCGGAAGCTGTTCCTCATGACTGTCTGGCTCCTGCAACCAATCCTGCTGGGCGTGGTGAAATTTCAAGACTTTAAGCCAGGGATAATTTATTTCTTAACTGTTTTCTATTGTTGGTAGCACCATGTTTCAAGGAGACTCATGTTATATATGGCTCCATATAGGGTGATGGGCCAGCTTGTAACAGTAGGGTACCTAAGAAACACTTAGTGCCAGAGGCATTTGCGAAATTTGCTTTGCCCTTATTCTTCCCTCCTGTTCTGTAATATTATTTATCATAAAAAATTATTGTTTATAATCTTATGTTGTTATCTTTCTTGGCCGAAGAAAATGAGATACTCTGTAGCTATAGGATATCTTGATTTTCCTATGGTTAGCTCATTTTCCTTTCAGTGTCTTCTAAGTCACAGAAGATACACAGCATTCTGTGCCAATATAGATACAATAGCAATTTGTTTAAAACATATTTCCTGGTAAATCATACCCTTCTTTTTTTGTGTAAATATGGGACAATCTGCTATCGGGTCTGCTTTGCCCTGCAAGAGTTCTGTTTTTTCCTTCATACTTAAATAAATCCTACTTCTTTCACTCTTTAAAAAAAAAAAAGTAAATATGGACCCATAGCATCAGTTAGATGGAAAGGCACAAATAAATTAAGACAGAGAGTGAAGAGAGGAATTGTACCTATGATACACTTTTGAGAAAATGTGTGCTTAATATAAGGCAGGCAGTTATTAATGGTCCTATTAAGCTATAACCACTGTGTTTTCTTTGCCCTATAGAACAATGATAGGTGAATTAAAATATTATCAGAATACATTAAACATTAGCATATTATCATAAGTAAAGCATGTATCATACTATGCTTATGTAGGTTATGAGTTGTGCCAGGTATTAGATGTAGCAAAGCAAACTGCACTCTTTAAATTATCTGAAGAAATAGTATTCTAAAATTGATATTCTTCAAAGATAGATTTAAATTTTATATAACGACATGCTCAAAAAAATATATTACAGTGAACCGTAGGCAACATCTTGTGATTTGGTTCTTCAAATGCAAAATGATAGGATTGTACTACAAAACTGGTTAAATTTCAGCTGCCTCTAAAATTCTGCATCCTCCTAATAAATTAGTTTTGAGGTTTAATTAAAATATCTTAGCAGAATAGCTTTTAAAAGACTGCTTCACAGCAAAGTACCATAATGGATTTATATTGAAATTATGCACACTTAGATCATAATTTTGTATTTATTTTTTCATAAATCCATTTTGAGGTGGTTTCAGAATTTGAATATTTTCAATGATGTTATTAGCTGTCTTTGACCCATTAAATATTAAACACATTTGAAATAATGGAGTTTGACCTTCTCTATAGAGATTCTCAATAGGTTTCATTTGGAAATACCTGTAGATAATAAGATTAATTACAGTCTCACAGGTTTTGCCTATGATGGATATATTGAATTAATTTTGCTTATTTTATTAATCTGATATCTAAGGATAGTAAAGCCAGGAAACAATGAATTCTCATGTCACATTTTAGGAAATATTTATTGTATTTGTGTTTAGTGAATGGTGAATTTCAAGAGTAAATCTGCTGAAGAGTTGGCTTATATAGTTGGGATACTTCTGTGTTAATGTTCACTACAATTAAAAAGTCTGTTCGTGGGCCAGTGATATAGCTTAGAGTTGGTAGAGTGCTTGCCTTATGTGCACAAGGCCCTGGGTTCAATTCCCAGTACCACCAAAAAAAAAAAAAAAAAAAAAAGTCTGTTCTTTATGTTAAGTATCTTTCAGAAAGAAAGAAAGACAAAAGAAAAGAAATAAAGATAACACTTGATCTATCAATATTATAGATCACTTAATGCACAGAAGGGATTAATATAAAAACATAAACTTAAAAAAAAGTCATTGAGTCTTTTTATTTTCATTCTTCCAGTGATTGATAAAAAGGTGAATTATTTCTTATTCTGAATTTCCTTGGTTTAGCTTTCTTCTTTTTGGGCATCCCAATAGTGCAGTAGCCAACGCCTATCACTGGGGCTTATCCTCAGCTTTCCTGCCTGTGGTTTCTCACATCCAGCTGTGTCATATGCACATGCTCAGACTGCTTTTCAGCATGAAAAACAATATTATTTAAATAATTTCCTTTTATCTTTTTTTTAGCGTATGTTGAAAAGTAGATGGATTTACTGTGGATCAGTCCTGTTTGGTGGTTTTGGTTTTTTGCTTTCATGTTGGTTTTTACCAAGTACACATTTTAGAGCACCAAATAGTTCCACAGGTTTTAACCTAGAGTAAATGACTTCTACCTTCCTGCCTATTTTTCCTTTTCTGAGAGTTCACCACTTATTCCTCATTTAGCTAATCATTTTGTAGTTTCCCTTCAGGGTCTCCAGTATGCATTTGTTCCTCTGTTTGGATCACTCAGGTTTAGAGTGATCCTGTCTATTGAATTCCTATCATGGGGGAGAATCTTAAGCTGTCTTTTCACACCCTCCTCATCTACCTGGCCAAAGTGGACTCCCCTCTCAGTCCCCTGGTAATGACATCTGAACCTCCGTTAGAGAATAGATGCAAGTACAGTATCACATCTGTGCAAACCTCGTACACAGTTGAACCAAGCTGAAAACAGTATTTCTTTTATTGCTTTTGTTCTCCTTAAAGATAACTGGTGTGTGTGTGTGTGTGTGTGTGTGTATGTATGTATGTATGTATTTCAACTTGTTGGCTTTTCTGTTTCTAATAAGCTTCTTTGCCAGCAATCAAATGTCCTTTTGGCGTGTTTGGAATTCATCTCTGGAAGAAATCTCTGCCATATCCTTTGGACCTGCTTGGTGCCCAGGGTCTTCCTGGGATCTCTATTCACCTTGTTCCTGGGAGTTTTTTATTTCTTTGCTTGAGCAGTCTTCTGCATCCTGTTTAGTGCATCCAGTGTACTGTTCCCTCTGTCCTCTCCTGATCGGTTCATTCCTTTTCATATAAATTCTGTTCCCTTGTATCTTCTAGAGAAAGCATGCAGAGGTCTTTCTTAAGTTGTAGCTGTCTGAAAGTCTTTATTTTACCCTTATATCTGTTGTGTAGTTTGACTAGTAAGAGTTATGAGTTAGAAATAATTTACTTCAGAATTTAAAAGGAATGATTTATTCCCTTTAACTCTCAGTGTTGCTGTATACAATTCTGAAGCCATTATGATTCTTGTTTCACTTCCTAGAAGTTAGAATCTTTCTGTTTTCTCTAGTATTCTTCAATTTTCTGATAAAGTGCTTAGGTGTGGATCTGCTCTATCCAATGTGCTAGGTTCTTTTCATCTATAAATTCATATTTTAAAAAATTTCTTCATTGACATTTCTTCTACTTTGTTTGGAACTCCTATTAAGTGTTCTTCTTCCTACATAATCTCTCTTTTCTGGCCTTTTCTTTGTTTATTTTGCTCTGTATTTTCTGGTGCGGAGCTTTCGCAGATGTTGGTTACCTTGGTTATCTGCTCCATTGAAGACTGGGAGATTATATAGTGTAGATAGCCCTGAGCCTCTGAGTGGAGCTCGTCAGTCAAGGTTTCACTGTCCAAGGGGACTCGCAGGGGTCATGCTATGGTTGTCTTCTGGACCTCATCACATTCCCTAGAGCAGTGTTTTGATCTCTTGCCTGGAGGTGAAAACCCAATTAACTGCTAAGTGTTTTGTAGGAAAGTGGGTGAAAAGAGCAGGGGACTCAGAATTTAATTTGTACAGTTTCACTAGGTCCTTCCTGTTTCAGTGGAATACCCTAACCCACTAATGTACCTACTCTGCCAGGGCAGAATGCTTCTAATTTATCCTCCGCAGAAAATCCTGAACCTGCAGGATTTTGCAAGAGCGAAGGAAGAGGAGTGGCTTGGCCGTACAGAAATTGGTTGGCAGTGGGCAGGGCCTGAGAATGGAACTCCTGCATAGAGACTTTTCCAACAATCCTCCTCCACCTCCTTCACTTCCCCTGGAGACTGGTGCTAAATTTCCTCTGCTGTCAGTAATTCAGTGTTGGACTGGGTAGTACTCAGCTTGCCCATTCACCACTTAAAATTCAGGATTTTTGAATCTCACCCCACTTCTATTCATCCTGCTGCTTTCTAATTTCTGGACTTTTGAGGCCCACACGAGAGTCCATGTGTGTAATTCCCATATTGTCATTTTTAATGAGGGTTTTTTTTGGAGGGGGAAGACCCATCTGTCACACAACTATTCCACTCAAAAGTTTTTTTTTTTTTTTCTTTTTCTAACTACTTGATATGGTGATGTTTAGTAATTTTTTGGGATCAGTTTGGCTTTTCTGAAATTACTAATAAATGCAATTAAGATGAGTATTTTAGGGCAATTTTTCTATTAAAGGTGAAATTTACCTTTATAGACAAATTAGTATTCTCACAGGTAACCTAATGATCCTACTCCACATATATTCATCATCCTATAATACTTCTCTACCTGTTTTTTTGTTTTGTTTTCCTTTGTTTTTAAGGTTACTTTCTTTCACTTGGAATGGTCGTTACCAAGCATGCCTGGGTGTGGGTATTTAAAATTTAAATGATTAGTTGCAGAGAGACCTGTCTGGTTGGAAGCAGCTGCCTAAGGGAGTTCTTAAGATGGATTTGTTAGCCCTGGTAGTAAAGCTGGGGGCAGGGGAGCTGGGGGCAGGGTGGTGGGCACTGCACAGGCTTCTCCATGTTAGGTCTCCAAGCACAGGCTCATCAGGAATTGTAAGTGTACTGTACTGTATTTCATGTGAAATCATATAATTTTAAGCTTGATTTTAGTGATATTATAACGCTGAATCATTTCAGAAATTATTGATATAAGAATTATGAATTTGAATTATATGTAATATTTATAAAGCAAATGAGGAACTTCTAGAGTTTTAAACTGGATTTATGAACCCCTTTAAAACCTGATCATACATATCCAGGTGAGATCTTACCTCTAAAAGTTGAACCTAAATCTAGTCAAGCCTCAAAAGCTAAAACATCCAGCAGATGGAAAATACAGAGGAGAAAAAGCAAGTTAAACATCATTGCAGGGAAACCAACAGACAGGTCTGCAGTATAGGGCATGTGCAGGACGACTGATCAGGTCTAGGCAGGGGTGCAGTGATCCGAGGGGACAGCAGCAACTGCAGGGCACCTGTGGCACTCTTGGGAATGGGTGGCCAGGCTCTCCAGGTAGGAAATTACTGCAGATATGATGTCAGGGCTCAAAAAGACACTTTTAGAGACAAAAGAGAAAAGGTAAATTTGATCTGGGTATTAGTTGATGCCAAGAAATTGTTGTTAATTGTGTTACGCATTAGAATCGGTTTTGTATATTAGATGATATGCTATACTAATACTTACTTAACAATCCTTAGCCAAAAAAAAAAATTTTTTTTAAAGAGGATGGGGCCTTGTTATTATGTTTTTCTACTTATGTATATGTTAGAAATTTTTTGTTATGAAATTTTTTCTAATTCAGATGTATAAAGGACATATATACCAAAATGTTAGTATTAGCATTTTCAAAATAATAAATGATTTTCCATTTCTGTAGAAGCTTAAAAAATTGAAAATTAAAAAAAAAAAAAAACCACATTGGGCTGGGGTTGTGGCTCAGTGGTAGAGCACTTGCCTAGCATGGGCAAGGCACTGTGTTCAATACTCAGCACCCCATATAAATAAATAAAATAAAGGTCCATCGACAACTGAAAACAAAATTTTTTAAAAACCCACATTACGTAATTTTTTAAAAACAAGTACATATTACTATAAAAATGGAAGATCAGAGGAACCAAATCACACAGGATACAAATATATGTCCAATAGAAATGAAAGGAGGGGATGTATCTCCAAAAGAAGAAAGATTGGAGTTGGATGGCAGTTCTACTGATGAATACTTTTCCAAGGACTTGTTTCCATATGTGTGTGGTGCATGTGTGAGTACACGCTCACATGTGTACACCCTGGTGTGTTTTAAGTAAGTACCATGCTATGTGTTAATAATAAATAAAATTTTTTTCCATAGACGATGAATCTTTGAGAGTGAGTGTTGGTCTTTTCCTATTACACATTACTTATGCAGCCTTCTCAAGCATTCTCAAATATTACTGATTCATCAGATTTCAGTGGTTTACACGGTAGTTGAATCCTGGCAATGCCTTTTATTCACAACAGTTTTACTCCAAATTAAATTTTTCTTCAAACCATTTTGATCTCTATTCTCTGCAGTGCTATGAAGGAAAGTCCTCCAGAGATACCCTGAAAAGAGTGGCTGCAAATGCGTTGCTGTCACTCCTGGCTGTCAGCAGAAGAACCCAGAAACATGCTCTGAAAGGTGATCTACATGGCAGATCATGTGGCATGCTGCCAACATGTGTGGTTTGCTGCTTGTTCAGTTTAATTTTCTTTGAATTCAAACTATGAAGTACTTTATAGTATAATATATCAGTGTCATTAAAATTAGCAAAACAAAACCAGATTTTTTTCCACAAACAAACCCAGTAAACATTCACTTCTTTTAGGTTTCTTCCATACAGATATCTAGCAAACATTATTACTTTAAAACAAAAAGATTTTTCATGCAGTTATTTTTATTTAATATGTAATTATTCTTACTCTAGAGCATTTATCTAAATAATAGAGAAGCTAATAAAAGTAACACTCAGTTTCATAGTAATTAAATATTAGTTTGTACATAAAAACCTTCTGTGTACCTAAATAAAACCCAAAACAAACAAATTAAAAAACCCCATGGTTTTGATGATAAAGAGCATCAGAGGATCCAGTATTTTTCGTATAAATTTCCCCTCTAAAGTTGAAAATTCTCATTTGAAAATCAGGGAAAAGAGGGCTGAAAGTTGAAAGAGAATAACAGCAACACAAAGTTCATTAATGTCAATTGCAGTTTACTACTAAAACAAATTATTTAAGTCTCAAGCATAAATTATGTTTGAGGACTATCTTACTAAGGACTAAAACTAAGTGGATTCCAGGTTTAGTTTTTTTACCACCCCCCCCCCCACAC
>NW_025999991.1:3868959-3956409 GCF_001458135.2 Marmota marmota marmota | reverse complement strand
CCCCCCCCCCCCCCCCACTATTTTCCCATATTTATTTATCTCTTGCTGAAAACACTAGAATAAGTGGGTCAGAAATATAATTGTTTTGGAGATTCTGATTATATGTGGTTTTAACTTATTTAGAAATGAAATATTTTGACTTACAAATTTTATCTTTCAGCTGATCTCATAGACAACTGCATGGAGCAGATGAAGCACATTAATGCACAACTGAACCTCGATTCTCTGCGGCCTGGAAAAGCAGTACTGAAAAAAAAGGTGACTTTGCATCCTGAACTCCTGGGATAAAGGAATGAATGCACACGGTGACCATCTCTGCAGTGTCCTTATGCCTATAAATGAGTGCAAGGTTGAAACGCATGTCTGATTTAGAAGAAAAATGCAGTCTGGTAAATTAATGGCATTTCTACATTAGGAGATTGTGGGCATTTTTTTCTCCCTTAATTCTTACTTGAAGGTCTTTAGGTAAAACTTTGTGCTCGCTCGCTCTCTCTGGATATATATATATATATATATATATATTTATTTATTTATACACACATACACACTTATTGTATATATAAAATGTATATAATACATTACACATATAAAATATGTATTTTGTGATATCTACATCTGCATGATACTATGATACTATACTAGATAGGTTTTTTAATACTAAATGTCTTTAAAAGCAAGCCTAAGTTCTCAAAGCGAGATCTATAATAAATGTAATTTAATAAGTGTTTACAATATGTGAGGCACTATCAGATATTTCATATTTGTTATCTCATAGACAAACACTCATGAGCACAGACTCTCATGCTGGCAGTTGATGAGACCAGAATTTGTCTCCACATCTGAGAGGTTGCAAAGCTGGTATTCTTAATCTCTGTTTAACTCCTTCTGTGACTTCTGAATGTCTCATCTGGCATTGAGTCTGCTTAATTCATGGTTAATTTACATTTTCATGTGAACATAGAATAACCTAATTATTATATAAGAACTATGGTTAATAATAATCATGATCAGTAAGATCTGTTCCACAGACTTACTCACAAAATGAATGTATATATGTATGAATATATAAATGTACAAATATACCTGTGTGTGTGTGTGTGTGTGTGTGTGTGTGTAAGACCATAGTAGCAGCCCTCTATGAAATAACTAGTAAGAAAATAAGGCAAAGCTTTACTTAATAATTTGGTGGATGCAGGGGATTGATTCATGTTTGTCGATTTCTGTTCTTATGTCTTTTCCTCTTTCCTCACTAGCAAAAAGCCCTTACTCCATCACTGAGAGAGTCAGCCCACACCTGATATGATTGAAAATCAGTCAGAACCTGCCTCACTTTATTGAGATGAAACATAGAGGCTATTATATATCCAAGTTCCTTCATGCTTGATAGAACAGAAATAGCTTTTCTGTGGTGGGTGCATTTCTTGAGATGTGGTCATCTTTCAGAGATCGTTAGCTTGTCAGTCCCCTCAAAGTTATGTGGTCAGGCAAGACTAGAGCACAGCTTGTGACCCACAAGGGAGTGAGTTACTATATATGAAAAGTGGAGCATGCTCCTATGTTCACAGTTTTTACCTTCTTGTTTAAACAGGAGGATGGTTTTATTAAAGAGTTGAGCATTGCCATGCAGCTCCTAAGAAACTGCCTTTATCAAAATGAAGAATGTAAAGTAAGTAGAGATCCTTTTCAAAATGTTGGTAGCAAAATTGGTATTAAACAGTTTAATTTTTATTGAGATAATAGAGGAGAAAAAATGGGAAACTTTTTGAATTTTATGTAAATACAGGGTTGATTGGCCCTTAAACTCAGAGTTAATTCTCAGAAATGGATGCACCTAATCTCATTGTTATTCTCAACACTGATTTCATTCCTTTTATGGAAAAAACATTATGTAGAAAATTAACATCGATCATGTATTCCTTAACCTATGTTAAATAAAACAGGACTAACAATTTATATTTTGAAGTAGTCTGATGGGAATAAAGTATTACACTTACAGAGAGCTCTAAACATGGAGAAGAATATTGGGAATAACTGCAAAGCTTATGCTTTGAACACTGGGAATAACTTCTAGTCTATTTGATGCTGCATAAAATTGTGTAGGGTGTGTATGTTTATGAAAATGTGCTCATAAGTGCACATGGCAGTAAAAATTCCTGTTTAATTCATTATGTCTCACAGTCTTACATATAGGACACCTATAAAAACTTAAGTTTAGCCATCTTATAGGAGTCTTATGAAATTGTATAAGTTTTTATAGCTATCTATGTTTATGATGGGGCATAATAGGTAAAGAAGATGGCAGAACATAGTGCAAGTGGTTGTGTTTATAAGGCTGTCAGCGGTCATTGACTTTTGAAGTAAAAACTTCGTTATGTAGGATTTGTTCACACAACAATATTTAGAATGAATTGTATCATATTTAAATTGCTCAAAAATAGTAATTACACACATACACACACTCACACCATGGGGGGAGAGAGACAAGACAGAGACTGGGCAGAGTTGATGAGAATGTTTACTTAACAAGAAATTACCATTTATTGACCACCTAAGTTAGTTACCCCTTGTTGGACCATACCACTTTCTTGCATGATTTATATGTTATAGAAGCTGTTTTCTGCATTTCTTCTCTGACTAGCATATCCTGGCCACCCTGGTGTTGAAGGCCAGGCTGTGCTCAGGGCAGCTTTGTGTAGAGCCCTGTAGCTCTATGGCAAGACTGTCTGCTGGATCCTTTTTTAATTTTGGTATTGTGAATTAAACACAGGGTTACTGAGTCACATCCCCAGCCCTTTTTTTATTTTTTATTTTGATGCAATGTCACTTAGTTGCTTAGGGCCTCACTAAGTTACTGAGGCTGGGCGCAGACTTGCACTCCTCCTTTGTCAGCCTCCCAAGTTACTGGGATTACAGGTGTGACCCACTATGCCCAGCTGTCTACAGGATCTGATTCCCCTCCTCATTATGGAGAATGAAGATGAATTCAACTTTTTTTTTTTTTTTCTGTGGTGCTGGAGATTGAACCCAGGGCCTTGTGCATGCAAGGCAAGCACTCTACCTACTGAGCTAATTCCCAATTCGATTTCAATTTTTGTCTTATGTTAGTGACAGTGTTTTGAATTTGAATTTAATTTTGTATTTTCATATATTTAGACTCATGGCTGTCCTTACTTTCTTTCCACAACAGGAAGCGGCTCTTGAAGCTCATCTTGTCCCTGTCTTGCACTCTCTCTGGCCTTGGCTTTTGATGGACGATTCACTGATGCAGAATGCCTTGCAGTTGCTTTGTGTCTATACTGCAAATTTTCCAAATGGTAACTAGAACCCAATGTTGCCTTTTAATAATAAACTATAGAGTACTTGCTTTCATACTGATTACTGTGGTTGTTAACATTACATCAATGTTAAGGTGGACAGGAAAAACATATATTTTGAAGTATTTCTTCTACTTATAAAGGATATATTATTAGTCAAAGACAAGATTGCTTGTAGGTATTATAGTAGAGCAGACAGATATTTTAGGAATATGTTTGTCGACAGGGGAGAGTCATTGGACAGTTCAGGAAGAGTCAAGAGAATGTGCTGGTGGAAGGTAGAAAGGAAAGAAAGGTATCCAGGATGAGCCTCATTTGGGGAAACGGACCTGAGTGCATAGTAGTACCATTTATTAAAATGATAAAGCTCTGGATTTGACTTGGATTTAAAGTAGGAATCAAGAGTACTGTTTGGTCATGTTAAGTCTGAGGTATCTGTATTCAAGCAAGTAAAAAAACTAAGGTGAAGTTGAATTCATTGGAGATGTAAAATATTGTTGGGAGTTTTATTAGTTATGTATTGCTGCTGTTCAAATTACCCCCAAATTGAGCACCTGTGCCACATAGTCATGTCATCATCTCATGGCTTCTGTGAGTCAGGAATCTGGGAGTGGTTTAGGTGGGTAGTTCTGATTTTCTCACCATATTTCTCCTTTTTTCATTATTTATGAGAGGGAGCAAAGACAAGAGGTTTTGAGAAGGCTGCTTTGAGCCGGGAGGGCAAGCAGACATTGTAGAGAGTGAAGCAGGACAGCTGGCTGTGAAGCACCACTGACAGCTTATGGTCAGAAACGTGAGGTTTGTCTGGTTGGCAAGTGTGTGTGCTTTCATCTGGCAGCATGTAACTCCTCCTCAGGAGTTTCCAAATATGTGGGCTGTCCAGGAAGGGGCGGGACAGGTGGGAGCCCATCTTTTCACTTCTACATGCCCTGATAGCTTATTCCTTTGACTGGTCTGACACCTCTAGAGCACTGTGCCTCAGAAGCCCAGCCAGTAGGAACAAGTAGAAACAGGCCTCCAGGCTCTTGAACCTTGAATTGCCATTTATATATTTGAGTCTAGTACAGGACTGTCCTTGTCTTCCTTCTGCTGCTGCTCACTTTCTTCATCCCTTGTTCTGCTTGGAGAGTCTCCTCTCAGTGCATCTTCCAGCTCAGCATCCTCCTGGCCAGATCAGCTCCTCTCTGAGGGAAGCTTTGGTCTCTAGGTTGTTCTCCTTGACCTTACCTTTGCTCTTTAATTTAGGGTTTAGGGAAGTAAGGAGGAGTAAAGAGTCAGTTGCTAAATGTTAAACAAAAGAAATTTGTGCTTTAGTACAAATCTTCTGAAATTATAATTTGTCATTTTTATACTTAAAATTGAAATAAATATTAGAAGTGGTTAGGTTACACCTAAAAAAGAAACATTTTACTTTTCAGTCTGGTTTGTTTCCGAGCAAAACTCTATTGTGTAATGACAGTTTCATGTAACAGTTAGTGGTAACAGTGGTATTTTAATACAGCTCTAAGGTTATTAATACAGGAAAGTTTGCTGTATTTTTTGTGTTTACTCATCTTTTATGAGTTATTTTACAGAATATCTTGATTCTGGTGTGATTATGTACAAGCCTACCTCCTTCTAGCTGCTTTCACAAGTTGATTCCACCTTAGGGTTTTGTTACAGTACAGTCTTACCAATTAAGCATTAAACTGTATTTCCAATTCTTTTCTGATTATCTTTCTTCCTTGGTACATCTCACATGGTTACTTACTGAAAATCACTAAGCTCTAGAAAGCCAGTTACATGCCACTGCTGGCTCTCTCTGCCTATCAGCTGTGTGAGCTTGAACAATCACTGGCTTTTCTGCACAGTGTCTTTACTTGTCTACCATGGAGAACTGCCGCAGTCCGGCTGCAGCAAAATAAGGGGGGGGGGGGGGACAAACAACTTGTGTAGATTGATACAGCAGGAGTGGAAGCCGTTTATTGCAGGACAGGAGCAGTATTTATACATTCCACACAGCTTATCTAATTAGCATAAACTAGATACATCAGTCAACCAATAAGGAATCTCCACACTTAATAGCTTGCTTTTGTTACTTCTCAAACCACTCCCTCTGGCATTTTGCCAGGCACCATCCAGACTTGTTTACGAACTTTAACATTCCCCTGACAAAATGCCAGGTGTTATTTTGACTTGTTTACAGACTCTAACAGAGAACAGCATTGCACTACCCACTGTCCCAGACACCTGTGTTCTTCATTTGTCTCTTCTGTAAAATGAAGGCATTAGACCAAGTTACCTCATATTTCTAAAATTCTGTTCTTCCATTCAGGCTTTTATTCAGATATTTTCTCTAGGAAATATTTTTAAAAAACAACCCTATTATGCTGGTTTTATTCTTTTTTAAAAGAAAAAAACTGGTTTTTTAAAATACTGTATTTGTTAGGTCTTCAGTGAATACTGTAAATCTGTTAGATTGAAAGTAGACATCTGCATCAGCCTTCAGTGCTGATTTGCAATTCACAGGTTAGTTGGCTAAGTCACTTTGATAGGCAGATATGCTTTACTAGATAGTGTTTTTAACACTAAACAGTGGAGACAAGAAGATAACATGATTGGCTGCTGTTTTGAAGGTTGCAGTTCTCTTTGCTGGTCAAGTTATGGACAATATCCCGTTCACGCTGCACACAGAGGAGCCTCCAGCAGCTCTCTGATGCTGTGTATCCTAAAATTGGCCTCTCAGATGCCTCTCGAGAACACCAACATTCAGCAGACGGTTTTTCTGTTTCTTTCAAACCTGGCCTTGTCTCATGACTGTAAAGGAGTAATTCAAAAGGTAAGTACTTAAATTGTCCTGCCTATCATAAAGGAGATATTCCATTAAATAATACTTCCAATCAAAAGTTTAGAGCTCAATTTCTAGGATAAATTTATTATAATTTTGAGAGGTTTTTTAAAAGGATTTTAAGAAGATTAAGAGGTTCACTATTGATAAAAAGTGACAGAAGCTAGGCTATGATCTTGCCTTTTCCTTTTAGTTTATCCTTATTAGTTTTGAGATTTTTGTTTTACTACTCTCAGAAATGGTGATGTTAGAAAGACAGCTGTCTTACATTTATTGAATATCATAAAAGTAATATATATGGTCTTTAAACAGACCAAATTGAGCAGTAACAATCTCAGTTCAATTTACATTGACAAATGGTTTATGAAATCACAGCCCTCTTTTACCCAGTTAGACTTTAACTTCTTTATGACCTAATAGGAAATTTTATGAGTTCTCTGGGATTTCTGTTCCAGAACTTTACTCTTACCACTGATTTAACTTTGGATACTTTAAAAGGGAGGGAACTAGTTAAACAAATTCTCATATACATGTGCAGTCAAGATCTGTGTTTTAATGTATGTAAATAAAGTTCCTAGTTGGATAAATTCCTTAAAACTTGAATGTGATCAGATTATCTATTACTATTGTTTACATGAAATAGTAATTTGATTGCTACTGTTTGTTTTGCTTGAAGAACAAGATAAATTGCAAAGGTTGATAGTATCTGTTAAGAACTGAGTCTCCTTTTCCTCTACTGTTTCATCTCTTTGAAGCCCCAAATGATAATTTGAGGTAATCACCAAACAAATATAAAAAAAATCTGTCTTACTAGGAAATGGAATTGTCATTCTTACAATGAAAATGTTTTCAGAGGTGTGCTGAAGTGACCTCCCACTGGCTCTTGGGAGTTTCAGAAAAGTTCAAGCTTGTCAATATCATGTGATCTTGAAATCAGCCATGGTGGGATTATTCACACTTTATAATTTGGCAAAAACATTCAGGGAATGGAACCAGTTTATTATTTACCAGCATATGGCTGTGTGGCTTCTTCATATGTATGTTCACATGCATGTCATTTATGTGTGTGTGTGTGTGTGTGTGTGTGTGTATGAGAGAGAGAGATTATAAGTTGTGTTGGTGTATGTGAATAAATTTCATATATGTATTCAAATATTTGTATATGTCACTTGTAACAGGAGAAGTCTTCTTGAACTAAATGTGTGTGATTACCATCCTGCAGAATGAAAAAGCATGTAGTGAGAACAGAGCTGGGAACACAGAACTAGGCTTAGTGAACATGCTAACAGAAAGCAGAGCAGACCTCCGGGGGAACCTCAGAGCCAAGTCTCACTGTTCTCACTGTGTGACTCACTGTGTGACTCCGAGTGACTCTCTTTATGCCTCATTTTTTTAAAAAATTTATTTTTATAATAATTAGGTTAAACAAAATGATCTCTAAGGTATCTTCACCTTTCACTCTGTGATTCTGGTGCTATACTGAAGAACATTGTGATCAACTGTAATCACATTCAGAGCATAACAGTCAAGTCACTTTCTTCTGTTCCAGTGCGGAAACTCCAATGACTTAATAGCAATAATGAGCCTGGACACCCGAGTTCCTCCTCTCTGTCACCCATCGGTGGGCATGAGGATGCTAGAGTTCCACCTTTCTGTTATTCATCAGTAGGGATTAGAAAATGCAGCCAGAGCTGTTATTCAATTCAGTTGTAAAATGTCTGCTCTTTCTGCCATGAGATTTCTGCACTTTCTAACTGGTGCATAAAATTGTTTAAAATTATCTTTAGATCTAACAAAGAGGAGGGATGTCCATAGGATGTGTGCATTTTAAAGCACTGACATATATTTTATTGCTATGGTCATCCCTTAATCTCCGATATCATGATCGAATCTAGCTGAATAGGAAAGATAGGGTGTAAATCTAAGAGCATCATTCTGGGCTGAGAAATGAGAAATAGGCATGAGTGATGGCAAATGTTATTTAAAATGGGCATGTCATTTTATAGTGTATTTGTTGCTTGGAAAATATTGCTAATATTTTTGCAGCCCATTTTATATGTATAATCAGGATTCTTTTTGTAAAAGTCTCAAGATTAATTTTACAAATTAAAGCTAACCTCCTGATTTAGGAATAGGAGAACCCAAGAGACAAGCTGGAGTAGATTAAACAGGGAGAGATGAGTTACTCTGTGCAGTTATAAAAGTTGAATGAGTGCATTTCACTTCTAAAATGTCCAACCACTTCTGGTTTCCATATTGCCATCGTGGATTTCAATTTGATATAGTACTTTTTATATTTTGTTTGCATATAGATGACTCTAGACAATAATATGTTATCTTTCAAATAGTTCAGAGCTTGGTAGGGTTTTGTGGAAGGGACTTTATTTGAAGGTTGATATAACTCTTACAGTTCAAGTAATAGATCTCTCTCATCTGTAAGTTTAATAGAATGACACATAGCCATGAGAAATTAATTTCTGTAATGATAAGCAAGTGGGATAAGGGAATAGAGAATGGAACTATAGACTGAAAAAAAAAAAAAAAGCAAACACTTGTAGCTATAATGATACAAAATACCCCCCTATTACCAGAGTTGTTACAAAATACCCCACTATTACCAGAGTTGTTACAAAATACCCCACTATAACCAGAGTTTTTACAAAATACCCCACTATTACCAGAGTTCTTAACTAGTTTTCCAGACTGGGGTTTTGTTTCGTTTTCCTCTCCATAGGAAATTTTTTAATGAGTAGCAAAATTGCCAGAAGGCAGACAGAAAGAGAAAATTCAAGAGGCCTAAAGTAATCCCCAAACTGAATTATCAATCCTGAATAATTGAGTTGACTATAGCTTACTGAATTCCATCATCAGGAGAAAAAAAAAATGAGCTGAAATTAAAATTTGAGCACTATTTTGTTCCTCTTACCCTTTTCACTTATACTTGGAAATGATATAGATGAAGTATTCAGACAGTATTTGGGAGGAAGGAGAAATTTAGGTTAGAAAAGAGGATACCATAATGCTAGCTAATTGGTCACAAAGGGACTAGGTAAATAATGACAAAGACCCAAGAAGAAAATAATATTCTCTCTGTTTATCCACAGAGTAACTTCTTACAGAACTTTCTGTCTCTAACATTGCCAAAAGGAGGAAATAAACATCTCAGTAATCTGACCATTCTTTGGTTGAAGTTACTCTTGAATATATCTTTTGGAGAAGATGGGCAGCAAATGATCCTGAGGCTTGATGGCTGTTTAGACTTACTTACTGAGATTAGCAAATACAAGCATAAGAGCAGCCCTTACATACCACTTCTTATTTTTCATAATATTTGCTTCAGTCCTGCAAATAAGCCCAAGATTCTGGCTAATGGTAAGTATTCACACACACAAACGTGCTTTTATATATGTGGTTATTCATTGGCTGTTAAAACACAAAATAATTTTTTAATTTGCCAGGTATTTATGTTGCAGGGGCTGGGGGAATGAGTCAGGCAAGGCTTTGCCTTCTTTGAGCTGCCTGGAGTCTCTGGATGTTAATAAATCATGTTATCCCCATGGACAAACTGGATACAGGAGGACAAACTGTATGTAGGGGTGCTTGCTGACCTTGGCTCTCCTTGTTTCTGCTGCAAGATCGCCTCTCTGTCTTTGAGCAAATACAGCTGTGTCAGGGAAGACTTTGCAGACCCACCAGTTAAAGTTGGACCTTCCCTGCCCCCTGTTCCCTGCCCACCACTCTCTTCCCCTTTCCCTTTGTTTTATTTCTCCTTTGCATCAACACTAGGATACACTCTGCATTTCAATGTATATCTATTTATTCCTGGACTCCCCCCGACCTCCAGAACCTGCATCTTGTAGAGTCTAGTCTTTTTTCCTTCCATGTGTTTCATGTAATCTTTTCTCAAAGGCTTTTTTCCATGACACACATTTTTCCAAGTGAATGGAAATAATTCTGCCTATGCTCTGCTGTGTGTACGGTAATGATTCTGTTTTCCTGATAATAATTATTAAATTTCAGGAAATGTATAGAAGCATTTTTAAAGTTCAGTCAGCTTTTAACTCCCCTCATTAACTACTCTTGATTCTCACTGCTTCTCCACTGACACTGTGCTCTTCGTCGATGGGAGTGTACATCAGAGGTTGTTTTCATTCTGTTCTGCCGTACCTGCTTCAGTCCTCACGTTTGTAAAATGAGGACAACCAGCCCTACCTCTGAGCAACGAGATGGCCCAGGAAACATCTGTTGCCATTCTTGAGTCACTGGAGCTACTCAGCAGCATCTCTTATTCTTTTGGGGGATTTTATTATTTTTTTTTATTTGTTCTTTTTACATATACATAAGAGTAGAGTGTATTTTGACATATTACACATACATGGAGTATAATTTACTCTTAATTAGGATCCCATTCTTTTGGATCTTATTCTTTATTCACCTTTCTCAGAAGGAATTTTGTCTTTGGTAACTACTTATTACACTTTATTATTAAGAGCAGGGAAAAGGAAAGGCTTTAGGGAGCTGAAGGAGAAGTCTGCATTTTCTACTTCTTCATGTCTCTGGATTTATTTTCAGTATTTTCTTGTAGTCAGCAGTGCTTTCCATCCTTCATTAGCTTAAAGCAGATGAATACACTTTTAGTTAAAAGGAGCCTCCCCATATCCCAAAGACTTGATCTCAGTGGGCTTTCAAGGCAGCGTTAACATGGGAGACAATAGCTGTGCAGGTTCTGTGTGGAACTGTTTAAGGCGTATCACAGGCTGTGCCCCCTTTTTCCTCATGGGGATCCAGAGTGGAGGTCTTGGCAGGATCATCTAGCTTAAAAATCTACCAGGAAGGCAGACATGCCTCTGATCAGTAGAACTCAGACATCTGGTGTAGATGGTTAGGAGTGAAATGTGCATTGGGGCTTGGGCTTGCTGTTAAAAATAGATTCATGGCATTTTTTGTTTCTGGTAATGTCAGGCTAAACGTCCTTTGAAAATAACAAAAATATGCTAGATAAGCTTTATTAAAATTCACCACAAAAAAAAAAATAGCTGAAGAGATAGTGGGAAACTTCAGGCCAATTTTGATCAAAATCTAATACCCAGAGAAGTAAGAAGTGTATAGAAATTCTTTTGCCCAAGGACAATTGCTAAGAAATGCTAGAACAGATGTCAAGACCCTCCAAGGTGGCACTCTCCTGAATGAAGCTAAAACTCAGGAGAACCATTCTCTTAGGAGAAGAGCAAATTAGAATAGATTTTCTCCTCTAATTCTCATCCAGATGACAGTAAAGAAAGGTGAAAAAATAAATAAAATGAAAGTCAGCCTGAGCAACACAAATTCCCTCCCACAGCTCTGCACCCAGGAATGCTTGGTGTGAGTGGGCTGAGAACTTGTTTTAAGGTGGTCCCTGAGTGCTTAGGAAAAGCAGAACAAGTTTATACTAGACCTCAAGAAACTTCTACAAATAATTTTTCAAAGCATGAACCAGTACAAAGTTAATCAGGTACATTAGGAAACTTGGCAGCAGGAGCTAGAACCAACAGAGGAAAACATGCCAACTTCTCTGCCTGACTTCAAATACTAGGAGTATAAAATATAGTTTTAAAAAATAACTTTAATAATACCATATTTAGATAAGTAAATGACAAGCTTGAAAATGCCTTCAGGGACTGGGAAATTGAAAAATAAGAGATTTGAAACAAGAACTAAGTAGAATTTCTAGACCTTCCCTGAACAGTATGCAGTCTCTTTCAGAGTAGAAAAAGAGGAAATCATATCACAGTATGATAACCTGTGAGCCACATGTAGCTACTTCAAATTTAAACTTAAATAAATCAAAATTAAATATTAGGGTTGTCAGTCACAGTAGCTATAAGGCTAGTAACTATCTTATTAAGCAGCACTGATTGTTATAAATATTGTAGGAAGTTGTGTCAGACAGCATTATTCTAGAATTTTATTCTAAGACACTACAAAACAGATTCAAGAGACCCAGATAAATCCAAGCCGATGAATAAAAATAATTTATTCCTAGACACATCAGAGCCAATGTGCAGAAAACCAAAAATGGTGAAATTGACATTTTCTTTGAAAAAAGTAACTTTAGAAAAACTTATTCTAGAAAACCAGAAAGTCCAATAATGGTAAGAGATATTGAATTAGTAAAAAAAATCTAACCATATAAAATCCATTAAAAAAATATAATTATAGAGAATCCTAGATCTAACTAAGCATGGCGTCAAACTCCTGTGACCGAAGCTACTGGGGAGGATCCCAAGTTCAAGGTCAGCGTAGGCAACTTAGTGAAAGCCTGTCTCAAAATAAAAATTTAAAAAGGCTGGGGACATAGTTCACTGGTCTCTGGTACTGGGAAAAAAAAAAAAAATTCTAGATGCAGCTAGCTTCACTAGTAAGTTCTCCTGAAGATCAAAGTAAAAATAATTCCAAACATATGCAGTCTCTTTCAGAGTAGAAAAAGAGGAAATAATTGTTACTTTTGTGAAGTTCCCATAACCTTGTTGGCATAATCTGACAAGGGCACAGATATTCTGGTAAATATTTTAGCTCTTGGAGGGTAAAAGGGGTGGAATATATATTGAATATATATAATTTTATTATATATGTATAAGTGTATAAATATGATTGCAAAAAGGATAGATAGCATACCCAGAGAATAACTAAAAAAGTAATACTCTTTATTGTGAATTCTGTATAACCAGTTGATTCTCACAGAATACTTTCATTGTTTTTTCCTGAACTTTTGTATCCATAGCCGATTTAAGGTAAACATTGTCATGATTTAACAAATGAAACTGCCTCCTAATTTGCTCTTTTCCCCATAAGTTTAGTATCATTTAATCAGCTAATAATATACTGCTATAATTACTTCTTACCCCTGTGCAGAATATACTCATAAAACTGAAATCTATTAGTTTTACCAGTAATTCACTCTTGATTATAGCATTTGTTGACTTTCATGGTGTAAATATCTCACTGTCACTGATTTGAGGCTACTGACATGACAACCCTAAACTTAGAATCATGAAGTCAATTTATGAAGAAAAGTATTTAAAACTCATCATTTCACAATTAACTCTATTTGAGTATTATACTCCTGAGGTTATTTATATATTTAAATGGGAAAGGGAGGAAAAAAGGGAATTTATACTGATTTATTAAACTTAAAAATGTATTATGAGCTTTTTTCTTATACATGTTTTATTTATTTTTAATATTTTTAGTTGTAGATGGACACAATATCTTTATTTATTTATTTGTATGAGCTGCTGAGGATTGAACCCAGTGCCTCACATGTGCTAGGCAAGCACTCTACCACTGAGCCACAACCTCAGCCTATATATATGTGCTTTAAAATGTGGTTTTAAAAAAAGCTGACCTACTATCAGAAAGGGCCATATTAATTCACCACATTAATTGACCTATGTATGTACTTCAGACATTTTAAGAGACAGTAACTAGTTGAAGGAGTTATGATATAAACTTAGATAACAGGGGTCTGTGTTCTGAATGTTTGGTTTAATATGTAAAAACATTGATTGCTGCTACTCATCTAGAACGTAAGAAAATCACCCTCCCGTCTGCCATTGCCCTTGCTGAGTAAGAAATATCAGCCATAGCTTCACATGATAAGTTATGCCTGATAATTGTTTATGTGACTAGGTATGGATAGGCCATGATACAGGAAAACTAAAGGGAGCTAGATATTACAGATGAGGAATGCAGGCAATAGGGGTCAGTGTGGCAGGAAATTGCTGTTCCACATGTACCTCCCACATCACCTTCTCCCTACACAATTTGAGTTCTGGATGGAACAGGTAGCTCTCTTGCTCCTTCCTTCCTTCCTTCCTTCCTTCCTTCCTTCCTTCCTTCCTTCCTTCCTTCCCTCGCTCCCTCCCCCACTCCTTCCCTCCCTCTTTCCTTTTTACCTGTGAAAGATTTAAAATTTCTTAAAATTAAAAAAAAAAATCAAATAGAAGCACTTAAAATTTTTGTTTAATTATGAAATATTTTATTCAGGTAGCCTCTGTAAGGCACTAGCACATGTGGTTGGAGTACATGTCAATGAGCAGACACAAACCTTACCATTGAACAGGGTTATTTTAATTAGTTACATTCCTGATGGGCAGGGATTGGTTAATATTCACGTAATGTAGAGAATTTCCAGTAGCAAGTACCTTGGCCTTAAAAATGCAACATGCTAAAATCATACAATTTAGATGGTAAATAATGTAATACAGTTTGGTGATATATAAAAATAAATAATAAAGTAAGTTCAAATATTGTTCTGAAATACCTTGACAATTACCTTAGAAGGGGACTTCTGAATCATCATTTGAAATGAATAGATTGGTACATAATTAGTAAGGCTCCATTTTTGCTCAAGCTGGCTTTGTAAAGTGGACATATCGTGTATTGGTATGCAATTTAAATCAATTTTTCCTCTGATATACACACCCACATAAAATTCCTTTAAAATGTTTAGTTTTTTTTTTTTTTTTAAATTGTAATCAGTGTAGTATTTCTCAACTATTTTACCTTTAACC
The DNA here is from genome assembly GCF_001458135.2 of Marmota marmota marmota. Classification (NCBI taxonomy): domain Eukaryota; kingdom Metazoa; phylum Chordata; class Mammalia; order Rodentia; family Sciuridae; genus Marmota; species Marmota marmota. The sequence continues at coordinate 3,941,716 of NW_025999991.1, read as the reverse complement.
CATGATATGATGTGTTGTGTATTGGTCTTTATAATTTTTGATGATGGCAAATCTATTTTCCTGCATACTCAAATATTAGCTATCATTGAATAACTCACTAATATAATTCATTATGTACTTATTTGCACTACTGTTGTCCTTAAGTGAATGTACCTCTGTTGAGCTTGGGCCAAGAGATTTGTGCCTGTCATGAAAATAACTCTTTTTGAGTTTTTTTTTTTCCATAGAGCAAAAGTTGCCACAGTGCTGTGATACCAACTTGGAGAAAGGGGTATCTGATGAATCCAAAATAAGAGTGCATTTAATATCTGGGACTAAACTTTATTTTTTTTTAATGTGTTTGTTTTTAGAAAAAGTCATTACCATACTAGCTGCCTGTCTGGAAAGTAAGAATCAAAATGCTCAGAGGATTGCAGCAGCTGCACTTTGGGCTTTGACATATAATTACCAGAAGGTCAGTTTTAAAAATCATCTTATGAATTGGGGGCAAACAGCCAGGCCTGTGAGGGTGCATCCAAGGATATCAGAGGAGTATTAGAAAAGAAAAAAGAAAAAGAAATGAAGGCAAAGACCCATCTTTTCTTTGTTCACTCATTCAGTTAGTAATCCATCAGTTGAAATCTATATCATTTAATCATCAGGAGGCCCCAGTTCAGAAGAGTATCTTTTAAGTGAATTTCCCTATTAATTTAAATTGATTTGCCATTGTGTTATAATTTTAATATAGATTATTTCTTCAAAAAGATGTGTCAAGGAAAAATACATTGATACAAGACCAAATAAGTTTTATCCAAATATATGATTCAGTTGTTTATTGTACTTATCATTGCTGAGTTTTTAAAATTAGTTCAATTCTTAAAAGGCCAGTAGAAGGCCTGCCCAGAGAGATGCACAGCACAGTAGGCCCTGTAGCTTCCCGTTCTCTGGCATTTGGTCTTCTCTTTTATTGCAGACATCTCACTCCTAAAATACCTGTGAGTATCTAGGGGTAAAATAGTAGCCAGACAACCCTGTGCCTTTAGACAGCCTTCCCAGAATGGTGTTCTCTCAGCCCAGTGTCCCCGACTGTGCCGTGTCCCACCCTGCCTCCAGCACCCGCCCCACCAAGGTCAGGGACTCTTGCTCTCCCTCCCACCTGTTGTCCCCTGGGCTGCACACAGGATTTGACACTTTGTAACCACCAGTAAATGTTTTTTTGACCAACTGACTGGTAACCTTTGAAATACTCCCATCTAAAATCTGATATTTGAGGGAATATGAATACTGAAACTAAAGGTTAACTGGTTTTAAAAAACAAATTGAGATCAGGGGAGAAGGACAAAAGGAGAAGGTAAGAAGCGTAATTGGACAGCAGATAATGGTTAGGTGAGGTAGGAGGAGGACGAAGGTGTCGGGGGATTACCACAGTAGGACACACTAACTGTATAATTCTGTAGTTACCTTATTGTATTTTATGGTACCTGTTTAACACTGTAGTTAACAGTGGACAGAATTAGTATTGTATTATCCTAATTCTTGACATTTGGGAATAAGTCTAATTCATGGGTTGGTCTATATTATCTCCAGGCCAAAACAACGTTGAAAAACCCATCAATAAAAAGAAAAGTAGATGAAGCATATTCCTTAGCAAAGAAAGGTAAGTTTTATAGTTAAACTTGGAAACCACTAAATTCTCAGGATACTGAAATATTTAGACAAGCCATAGTAAAACAACAGTTTTCTACACCATTACTAAATTTTGCAGAGCTATTTTTTGTCAAAAGCATTATATGTGCCAATATTTAGTTAGACTTTCATTGTAACATTTTTTAAAATAGTAAAACATCCTAATAGATGAAGGTTTGAGATATAATAATTTCTTAAAATGTGTCTGTGATCTTTCCCCAAGTCAGTTTTTTCCTGGTACTAATTTTCTTTGCCAGTGGCTGCCGCTGGGCTAAAGTGTGCTCTTAGGTGATAAGAACTGGGCCTAATTAGAACTGACCTTGAACAAGAAGCTTTGATTTAAGATCACCAATTTGAATTGCAATCTTCTGAGAATAGATTTCATTGCCCCCCGTATCCATGTTGTCCTGTGATCTGCATGATAGGAGAGAGTTTTCTTTTCAAAGCACGTTACTCATTTTAAGTGACACCAGTTTTATCCTCTGAACACATTTCAAAACAACTGAGCTATGTCTTTCCTGTACTGTAGTAGTCTGTGGACTATTAATCTGTGTTTTTATATAGTCTGATTCTTTTTAAAATAAGGGGAGCAGTTTTGTTTCCTTTCTAGCTATGCCCATGAATTTCTGAAGAAAACAAATAATTGGGTTACATTAAAGTTTATGCTTTAGGAGAGACAATATATTTTTTAAAAAGTAATGGCATTCATCTAGGATTATAGTTAACGATATCCATTATGGAATTGTATTTTTTAATACTCTTTGGGTAGACCATTAATAAAACAATATAAATTCTGTGATTTATTAATTTTTAAATGTAAAATATTCTTATTATTCTAGTACATCAAGAACTAACATTTTTGTAAGTAAATATGATTCATGTTTCTGGAAGAGTATCTACCCCTTGAGTATAGAACTAAATTTAATAAACTAGTATTTCTAGACTCTTAATTTTTTTCTCTCAGCTTTCTCAAACCCAGAAGAAAGCCCTCTAAATGCCTACCATTTGAAATGTCTTGAAAACCTCGTGCATCTGCTCAGCTCTTCCTGAGTGCCATGAGATGCTCCCCCCTGAACCTGACAGCCACCAGCGGAGAGCCGAGCCCTAGGCTGGCTTAGTGTGGAGCTGCTACCTGACGTCGTACCAACTCTGCAGAGTGCCGATGCCCTCCTTGCCTTAGGAAAAATAGGGCTGGTGACACTGAAAGAAGGAGAATTGGTGACATCATGACTCTGTGCTTTTGTGGCCATTTTCTAAAAGTAATAATAGTGGACAAGAGATGATGGGGAAACACAGAATGTTCTGGCAACATAAACATTTGTATCCCTTTCTATGCAATTTTCTTTGTAAAAATCCTATTTAACAGTTATTTAATAAAACAAAGTGTTTTTAGAAATTGAAAATTGACTGTCATTTCTAGTTACAAAATTTTGTCAGTTCCAGGAATATTTAGTATTATGTTGTGGTTTTTCTGTCTGTATGTTCATTCTTTTTTTTTTTTTTTTTCCTTTCTTTCTAAAAATTTTGATCTGAAATTTGGCTTGAAATTTATCAATACAAAGTCTCATTTTCAAATTTTTGTATTTTCCAGAGCAAACATACTGGTGAAACATGTGTATGTGTACATGTGTGTAATTTTGTAGCTTCCTTATGCAATTTTTAGCAATATTAATTTCCTTTTAAGGGATATGTAAATCAATTATAATTTTCACTTTTTGACTTCTGAAAGGTTGTGTGATAAAGAGGGGAGAAATATAGTTGGGGTCTTATGGGCATGGGTTCAAATTCTACCTCAACCCCAAATATCAAGAAGAACAAGTCATAGTGTAGGAAAAGCAAGATCTGTTCATTGGGTGATTTACTCATACATCAGTGTATGCTTGCCTTATCGCCTCTTTGAAAGCAGAAATAATTATAATTGTTTCCCCTAAAAATTTCTGATAGTGCCCGAGGGGGATTTGTAACCCAAGGGAACCACTTAGAGACATTGCCTGCTGCAGCTCAGGATGGCTGCAGACATGGGAGGGGAGGGGTGATCCATCAGAAAATCCTGCACTTGGTCTGTTGTATTCAGGAATGCTAACCTTAACCATGCAGAGGTCTAGGCTCTTGGACAGCCATCCTGCCATAGTGGTCTCTTGAACTTGCATCCATTTAGCCCGGAGGGCAGGTGTTAACACAGAAAGCCCCACTAGCCAGCACCTGCCATGCTTCTACACTGGGGACTACCACCAGCAGAATCCTTGGGATGCCAGATGGAATGCATGTTCTTGTGCCCACTGAAACAGGTCTACTCTGTGTCCAAGAATCATGATAAACTCCTCAGGTTATGCCCACTGCAATTTGAGAACCACTGACTAATATCCCCAATTTTATACAAAACTGACTAGGACATGAAAATGACTTGTTATCCTTAACTAACTGCTTAATGATGAAATTGGGACCCGAATGACTATCAAGTATTCCTTTACACACACCCCAGTTTATGCTAGGGTCTAAAAAACAGGTAGTGACTACTTCATACCTCATGGTGTCCAGTTTTACCATTTCTAACACTGTTGTTGGGTGAGCTGGTGTGTATATAGGTGCCTTGTAAGCACAGCCTGTGTCTTGTTCACTGCAAACACTGATACTAAGTCTTCTCTATTTAAGACCTTCAGTAGGTGGGGGAGGAAACAGGCATTGGTTTTGAAAATAGGATATGAGAATGAAGTAAAAAATAGAATTTTACCTATTTAACTCCAGATTGGCAATTTCCTTTTGCAGTATTAAATAATCACATCTATGATAATGTTCCATGATTAGTCTTTTTGGCTACAGCTTGTGCCCAATTCCTGAAGTTGCTCAAGTCCCGAAGCTGCTTCTTTATTATTCTGGTTTTTAAAATTTTAATTTTCATAGGTGCATAATATACATAATAATGGGATTCATTATTACTTACTTGCACATGCATACAATAGAACAATATAATTTGGTCAGTTTCATTCCTCAGTATCACCCCTTTCTTTTCCCTCCTCCCTTTCCCTGGTCTTATTCCTCTAATCTACTGGCTTCTCTTCTCTTTTCATGAATCTGCCCCCGTTTTGTACTTTTTTCTCTCTGGCTTCCACATATGAGAGAAAGCATATGACCCTTGACTTTTTGAGTCTGGTTTATTTAACTTAACATAATGCTCTCAAGTACTATTCTTTTCCTGCAAATGACATCATTTTATTCTTTATATCTGAGTAAAACTATTGTATGTTTATGCCACATTTTCTTTCTTTTTTTAATTTTTTGTTATTTTTTATTGTTAGTTGTTCAAAACATTACAAAGCTCTTGACATATCATATTTCATAGATTTGATTCAAGTGGATTATGACCTCCCAGTGCCACATTTTCTTTATCCTTATATCAGTCATCAGTCAATGGACACCTAGACTGGTTCCGTAGTTTGGCTATTGTGAATTGTACTGCTACAAAAATAGGGTATACACGTATTATTGTAGTATACTGATTTTAATTCTTTAGGATAAACACTGAGGAGTGGTTTAGTGGTCACATAGTAGTTCCATTCCTAGTCTTTTGAGGAACCTCCATACTGTTTCATAGTGGTGGTTCAGATTTACAGTCGTACCAATCTCTAGCATTTATTATTATTTGTATTTTTGGTGGCTGCCATTCTAACTGGAAATGAAATCTCAGTGTAGTTTTGATTTGCATAGTTTCAATCTTCTACATATATGACACATAGCACCATTTGTTAAAATGACTATCTTTTCTCCAATATGTTTTTGGCACCATTGATAAGATCAGATGGCTGTATCTACATGGATTTGTCTGTATCTTCTTTTGTGTCCCATTGGTCAATGTGTCTGTTTTTATACCAGTGCAGTTTTTGATGCTGTAGCATATTTTGAAGGTAGGTATTGTGATGCCTCCAACACTGGTTTTGTTTTGTTTTCTTAGAATTTTATTTTTAGAATTGGCTATTTGACTTTTTAATTTTTCCATATGATTTTTAGGACTGCTTTTTCTGGTTCTGTGAGGAATGCCATTGGTATTTTGATGGGGTATTTAATAATATGGTAACCATATTATTAATTCTGCCTATCCATGAACATAGTAATCTTTCCATCTGGTGTCATTTTCAAATTTTTTTCAGTGTTCTATAATTTTTATTGTAGAGGTCTTTTACCTTCTTGGTTAGATTTATTCCTAGGTATTTTATTTTTTCAAATCTGCTTCTTGACCCATGATGATATATTCTTCAGATTTGGCAGAATAATGGTTAAAGTAATGATTACCATCCCTGGCTATGGCCATCTCTTCTTGTAGTTTTATCAATAAGTGAGACAGCTTGAAAGAGTGGTTAACAGCAGAAGGCTCTGGAGTTGTGTGGAGCTATGATTATCTCTGGCCCCACCACTGCAACCTCTGGGGTTGAGTATGCTTGAGTGTTTTTTCAGAAAAGGATACTTACCCTGTAAAGTTGATGAAGAAGACAGAGTGCTTAGTACAGTGCCTAGTATGTGGTTGATTATCCCTTAGATGTTACCAGTGATTAATTATTATAAAATTTTCAAACAATCATGTATCTTAAAGAATTAAATGTTCATTCCTTGCAAACTTTCTCTCCTTTTGAGGAGCCGAGTATGCTGAGAAGTAACTCATGCTGTCAAACTAGTTTCCAACCTTCCAGAGATTGATAGTTTCTATTGGAGGTACATGGTCCTGTGGCCACACAGCAAGTCATTGAGAACCTGCATCTTACAAGGCTTTGCTTCCATGCATTAAATATGCTTTGGTGATTTGATGTGTTTCATTCTGTTTTTTGGGTTGTTTTGATTGTATTTCAGTTGATGAAATATTGCTTTCTCCATTTGATTTATAAAAATGGAACATTCAAGAGAAAAATCTTAGAGAAGCCACTTTCTTCTTTCCACCTGTTGTACTGTGATCCAAAGAGTATGGGGATTCAGTCATAAGATACTATTGTTTCTGTGAATTAATGAAACTTGGTATAGAGGAATTCAGTTTGTTCTTCCTAAAAGTTATCTCTCCTAGGAAATTTCTCCCACAATTGAAGTGATAAATCATGTGGGACTGAGTGAGTGTGCTAAGCCTTGAGGCTCAGGATGTACAGAAGACTTTGCCAACACCCCAGGAATTCTGAGGTTTGGCAGCCACATTTGCAAGCAGCTCAGTGTGATCCTGTTTTAAATGTTCCCAACAACATTTATCTTTGCGTTTCATTTGCTCCTTCTGCATCTGAAAATCTGTTGCAGAAAAAAGAAAATCTGCTGTTTTAGAACAGTGTTCACAAAACATCCTTATGGTAACATTCAGTGAATTTCTTTTTAATTTTGCTTGAAAGCCAAGTGAAAAAAAAATTGGGAAGGTCGGGGGGAAGTGTGTAACATAAGTCCAAGGTCAAGAATTTTCGTGCATTTCTTCTTTATTACTCCTTTACCTGATTTCTCTCTGCCAGTGGGCATGACTTTGGAGTGTGAGTCCCATTTAGATTCATCTGGGCAGTGAGCCTCAGCATTCTGGCAGCAGATTGCTTGCAATTTGGTGTAGATTTTGAATACATTATTATTTAAATTCTTTATTAGAACATTCTTCCTTTGGCTTACTACAGAAAGATTGTAAAATGGAGACTTATTGCTATTTTTTGGTCACAGTCTTAAAAAATGCATTGGGAAGAACTAGTTGATGGTCATGATACCTGGTTTAAAGCTGCCTTTGATGTCTGTTAGAAAAAGCCATGATTTCATGGAGTTGAGAGTCCAAAATAATAATACTTTCAGTAGGAGAGGAGTTCCTTTTTTGTTTTTGTTTTGCTTTGCTTTTTGGATGGTTGTGGTGGCAATGGTGGTTTCCACATCCTGGAAACTCATAGGTGGTTTGTCCATAGCTAAGTGTCCTCAGGGACCCCAGTGCCTGCCTATCTATCTATCTATCTTCTTTCTCATATTTATACACTTACTTCAGTAAGGTACCTCATGAGAATTAGGAAGCAGAAAGGGTCCCCTGGCTGTGTGTTATCTTTTTAAGGAGCCTTCCCAAAAGACCATCTCAACAGCTTGCACACACATTTTGTTGGACAGAATGTAGCACATGGTCATTGACAGTTGCAAGGCTAAGAATTGTAGTCACTTACCTAGGCACACTGTCGCATCCAGTAGCACAGGTCTCTGCTAGTAGAGAAGGGGAGCTGGGGTTTGGTTAAGCACCCACCAGATTTAGCCATGCAGGTCAATGCTCTGATTTAGTTTGAAAGAAAGACATGATGTTATTAGGGGCAAAGGTGTCGTCCTCCTAAAGAAAAAATAAGAAAGGTTAGACATTAATTCAATCTATCCAACCTGTATTTAGATTTTGTGATTACTTCCAATTCCAGAGCAACAAATGTTAGTATGAGATTGATGTTAGTTAGTATGAGATTGTCCAGCAAGGTGACTTTTCAATGACTTTTCTCCGATACCCTATGTGAGGTTTATCCCTGTGAAGTGGAAGCACCAGCGGTAGGGGTCTACTTAACGTCATGAAGAAATGAGGCTGAGCAGATGGAGTAGTCAGTCTGAAAAAACTCCCAGCATTCTCAAAGATAGAAATTTAAAATTGATTAAAAACAAAATTGCTTCAAAATTTTAGAAATATGCATATCTAGTATTTTCTTTTAAATATGTAAATGTGTAGTCATTCTCCAATCTCTTGATTAAGGGCTGAGGCCTTCTTGAATGCATTTCATTTTGTGGGGGAGTGTCATAAATCACACTAAATGATTTTTTTCCAGTTTCAGTTTCTGGAAGTAGAGCAAAACCAATGCACTTATAAGCAATCCAAAGTAAATTCTTCCAGATTCTTTTTTTTTCCTTGCCATTTTCTCTCAAAAATCTTCCAGATCTCTGCCATTTTTTATCTTTTTTTTTTTTTTTTTTGGTAGTTACCTCTCTACACCAAATCCCAGTTATTTGTAAGTGACACCTTATTACCCATTCTTTGCCAAATATTCAACTTTGTTTTTACAGAAACCATTACTTTTCGTCTCACGCTGCCATTAATATTTAACCAGTTCTGTCATTGCAGTAGCAGGTCTAAGTAGTATAAGTGATTTAGGAGCACGTTCAGCCAAGGCTTGGTAGGCATGAAGCTCACCTAGCAGAAGGCCGGTGGTCCCTGAATCCAACTCTCCGCGTTCCCACGTCCATGTGCTCTGGGATTGGCCATTATATTTTCTAGCAGAGAAGGCAAAGACTTGTCTAGTCCTAACCAATCCATCCTATGACAGTCATCAGTCAGGAGAGGCTACACTGCTTGCTGTATGAGCTTTCAAGTTTTCTTGAGTTAAGTCTTGTCTTTTGCTTCTTTCTGTGGTTTTCCCTGCCAGGCTCTCTATGATTAGAACAAAGATTGTCTGAGAAAATGTGTGCCTGCCAGAGGTTATTCTGAATTCACCTTTTATGCTAATGCCCTCTCAAGTTCTTGAGCCTGCTTATCCACGCCTCTTCTCCTCAGACCTCTTGACTTAATTCACCTTATTTCCCCACCCTCCTCCACATTTTCATTTCTGCCTATTGTAAAAGGTCAATGAAAGGTGACCTCGTCCAGGAAGCTACTTGGGATTTCCCAGCAAGGAGGCTCTTTTTTGCCGTCTTCTTTGCTCTTTTGGTTATTGGCTGCTTTGTTTTTAACTCTCATGTCACTTAGCCTTTTTCTCCTGTGTCATGTTGATCTGGATACACTCTTCCCACATCTCCTAAGGTGTGACCTGCTTCCTGCCTCTCAGGCCCTGCACAGAGCACATGCTCATATGTTGATTTGAATGAATGTGAAAAATACTTTATTAGTAAAAGCTATACAATTTCATAATGTAAGTTAGACTCAAAACTTTATTGAATTTGTCAAAATATACAGAACCATAATTGTTTCTTTTGTAGATTTGGAATAGATTTTTGTTACATTCTAAAAGGGGGAGTCCTGTTTAATAAAATCACTTGAATTTCATGATTTTTTTTGTTGTTGTTGTTATTCTTTGGAGAAAGAGAACAATAAAGCTTGATATTTTAGCTATAATTTATAATCAGCACCAACAAGAAGCTGATATGCCAATCTAAGCTTTCAGGATCTGTTGCAAAGTAGGAGTCTTAGTTGAGATATTCTTTTTTGAAGAAGAAGAGTGTTGGTATGTGCTTTTAAAGCTTGAATGGTGAATTCTGAAAAATGTGTTAGCTACTACTACAGCAGAGTGAAAAAGCATAGGCCAGTTTGCATAACCCAATTAAGTGGAAAGCAAAAGTGAATAGAACCTGTTGTCGTCTTCTGCCTCCTGCTTCTTAATGTGCACACTTGGCAGGAGACTCCCAAGGAACATGAATTTGAATAAGGAAATGTGGCTGTTTTCTTTGCACAGAGAGAAGAAAGCAGTGGTCAAAACTGAAAGAAAACTTAATAGTGCAACTTAATGAAAACTAGTGAAACTCTGCTGGTACCTCGTAGCGGGAATAACGTCTATAATTGTATCACTTCAAATTTTTCATTCTTCTTTCTTAGCAGCCACTGATAACACACAGCTCCACCTGGAAGATTCTCTCTCTCCTTTTTGGCAAGTTTTTGACCCAAATGGGGAAGCTCTCTGAATGTACATAGGCTAGTTCACAAGTAGTACATCCAAACCTGCACTGCATTAGCTGTGTATGATTTTAGGATGTGAAGTGCCTAAGTGTCTGGGGCTAGGTTACAGTTGGATCTGGAATGTTTCCCAGAGGCTGAAAGCTTGGTTCCCACCTGCTAGTGCTTGTTGGAAGGCACTGGAGACTTTTTAGGAGGGCGAAGCCTGCTTGGAGGTAGTAGGTCACTGGGGACATGCCTTGAAGGGTATATCTTGTCTCTAGCCCCTTCTTTCCTCACCCTTCCTCTCCCGCCCCTTGCTTCCTGGCTGCCATGAGGTAAGCATCTAAGCATCTCTGCTCCACCGTGCCCTCTTGGCCATGATGTTATGCCTTGCCTGAGGCACAGAGCAGTGGGGCCAAATGGCCATAGACCGAAACTCTGAAACTGGACTGAAATAAGTCTTTCCGCCTTTAGTCGATTTTCTCAGATATTTTGCCACAGTGATAGAATACTAACAGGCTAGTACCGACCAAGACACGGAACTAACAGGTCTGCTGATCCTTCTCCTAAAATTCACTTCTAGAATGTGTCAGTCCTTTAGAGAAACTCAGGTAGAAATTGATTAAGAAGCAAAGAGAGCTTATTGGGGCTGATCAGAGTTGCAGCTTGGGAGACAAAGTTTAGGCAAGCTGAACATGTGCTTCAGGGCCTTAGAGATTCCAAACGAGTTTAAAGGCTAAAGCCTGTGGTGGGGAGGGGGGGTTACATCATTCATTTGTCAAGAATTTATTTGGGTGCAGGCATAATAGCACACTGTTTATAAGAAGAGCATTGGGTAACTTAAGGAATATACATAAAGCAGTTCTCAGAAAGGGAGGGAGAAGAGATAAAAGCACACAAATTCTTGGGAAAGGAAGAGAGCTGAGGGGGTAGGGGGTTACCTGGTGGCTATCTATAGGATTGGAAGGTTCCATCGTAATGAAAACTGTAGGTCTCAGCGTGTAAACTACGGCATGTAGCAAGTTTTGCCCTGGAGGGGCTTTAGTATGTGTTAGAAACACCACATACAGCTGCAGAGATCAGGAGCTTATTTGCAGGTAGTTGTAACTAAAGCCTGTTCTCATGACCTCGCCACCTAGCTACCTCAATTTGCCTTTATCTGTTTGAGTTTAATATTTCCACAGATGGAAAGAGAGAATGGTGACAGACCACCCGAGTCACAGCGGAGCTGTTGGAATTGGTGTGTTGCGGATGTGGGGTGTATGGTTGCCATCTCTCCTACATGTGAGATACACTCACCCCCATCCCAGGACCTCCAAAGTTCAGGAGCACAAGACAGCCAGGCCAGGCCCTGTGAGGGAGGACAGGTAGGGGTCTGCTCTTGCTTCTCTCCACCAGGCCCCAGGAGAACAGTGCCTTCCACTGACAATTGTGATCTGTTCCAGGGATGCTCAGGAGCACACTTCTGCAGCAACACAGAGCCCTGTGCTTGTGAGGAGCTGAGAACATGGACAGTCTCGTTGGTCTCTACCGGCTCCTCTGCTCTTGGCATGTAGACCCCTGGTCCCAGGCTGCACAGTTCCCAAGGGTCCCAGGCCCAGGTTCTGCAGTTCCCAACTGTCTCTTCAAGTGCTTCCCACCAAGGGAGCTAAGACTAAGGCCTGGCTGGGAAAGGCAATGCTTGTGAAATGGGAAGTGCCTGGCTGATTGATTGGTGCATAAACTGTCAGTGTAGGCTTGTTCACCACCACTTCCTGCTGCTTGGTCTGTCTGCAGCTTCTGTGAGCTAGGCCAAGAGTATTTGCTGGATACTTCAGGATCAATGAGCTCATTGGCCAAAATAACAAGACATCTGAGGAGTGCATTTCAAGGGGAAAGCAACATGCTGGGATGCATATTCCAAAATAAATAGATATGTTAGAACAGATGAAGCAAGAGCTTAAAATCAGTCACTGAAAGAAATGAGGAAATAAATGAAAAATATAAACCCCAAACAAAAAATAGATAAAAAGAAAGCAACACCATGTGCAACAAATATAAAGGTTGAAAGACTGCAATAGGGGGAACAAAGAGCAGGATGATACAGCTAAGTTATGAATTTGTGAATTAGAAAACAAGATGGAGGAAACTTCTGAGAATTAAGCATGTACTGCATAAAAAAAAATGCCTGTAGGTAAAGGAATTGATGAATAAACTGTTTAAGCAATGAGATATTGCTCAATAACAGAAAACAACAAAGTATTGGTAGGTATATCATGGGCAAATACCAAAAATATTCATTTAGCAAAAGAGGACTGGCCAAAAAGAGTTTATATTGATGATTCCTCTTTTACAACTTCAATAAAGGGCAAAAGTAATCCCTGGTAAAAAGAGGTCACAATAATGATATATTATTGGTGGGGTGTTCACAGGAAAGGACACAGTGACAGCAGGGTCCTCATTTGATCTATAATAGTCTACAATTTGTTCCAGGTTCTGGTAACAGGTGTATACATAAGTTAAAAAGCCTTAAAATTGAACATGTATTTACATGTATATTCTAGTGTAATAAGTCATAAAGAAAGTTAACTGTAAATAACATCAAAATGTTGTCTGTGAGTCAGGAGAGAATAAAGGATGTGAGAAGATGCTGCATTGTTATTAGAGTGAGGGATGTAGATACAAGTTTTTTTAGTAAGAAAGTCTGAAGAATAAAAAGAGAGACAAATTAAAAAATAAAGACAACAAAAATATATCAGAATATTTAAAGTAAATGGACTGGCCAGGGTAGTGGTACACACCTGTGATCTCAGCTACTCAGGAGGCTGAAGCAGGAGGATCATAAGTTCCAGGCCAGCCTGGGAAACTTAGCAAGGCCCTGTGTTAAAAAGAAACAAATAGCTAGCTAGCTGTCCTGGGGATGTAGCTCACTGGTAGAACACTGGTGTAGAATGTGGAAGGCCTGGATTCAATCCCCTGCCCCACCGACTACACACACACAAAAGTAAATGGACTAAACCTCTAAGTGAAAGATAAATTTGAATGACTAAATTTAAAAATATGAATATATATTGTTTATAAGACTATAATAAAAGGAAAACAAATATAATAAAAATAAAAGTGATGGTTTTTGTTTTTGTTCTTATTTTGGTACTGGAGTTTGAACCCAGGGCCTCTTAATCACTGAGCCACATCCATGGCCCTTTTTTATATTTTATTAGAAACAGGGTCTCACTGAGTTGCTTAGGGCCTTGCTAAGTTGCTGAGTCTGGCTTTGAACTCAAAATACTCCTCCCTCAGCCTCCCAAGCTGCTGGGGTTACAGACATGCATCACCGTGCCAGCTAAGAGTGTTGTTCTTGTTAACTGACGTTAATACAGAATAAAGGGGCTGGGAATGTGGCTCAAGTGGTAGCGTGCTCGCCTGGCATGCGTGCGGCCCGGGTTCAATCCTCAGCACCACATACAAAACAAAGATGTTCTGTCCGCCGAAAACTAAAAAATATTTTAAAAATTCTCTCTCTCTCTCTCTCTCTCTCTCTCTCTCTCTCTCTCTCTCAAAAAAAAAAAAAGAATGAAATTGTAAGACAAAAAAGTTAAGAGACGAAAAAGATCACTATAATGATGAAAGATTCAACTCAAAGTCTGCCAGTTTTTAAAAACGCATATTTCTAATAAAATAACCTCAAAATCAGTGAAGCTAAAAGTGATAGAACTACAAGAATAAAATGATAAATTTGCCGCAGCAGGAGCAGGTTTCAGTGCACACTCTTGATCATTGACAGGTCAAGCAGGCAAAAACATACATCGGTGCCTTGACCTGATGGATGCATAGAGTTCTGCTACCAAAATGAGGCAGAACACATTTCTCAGTCCACACAAAGCATTTGCAGTTGATCAAGCATTAGGCATCAAAGAAACCCTCAGTAAGTTTCAAAGAATAGGGGCATGTAGAACAAGAACTCTTACTACTCCATGATTAAGTCAAAAATTAGTAACAAGGGGCTGGGGTTGTGGCTCAGTGTTAGAGCACTTGCCTAGCATGTGTGAGGCACTGGATTCAATTCTCAGCACTGTATACAAATAAATGAACAAAATAAAGATCTATCAACATCTAAAAAATATTTTTAAAAAATTCATAACAAGAGTTTCAAGATGGTAGATTAGAGAAGTCATTTTCCTGGCTGCTCTGTGGCTTGAAACCAAGAAAACAAATAGGCAACTTCTCAGCAAAGTGGGTGAACATAAAAAGGAGGATGACTATACTGGACACTCAAAAGCAGATCAGGAATTTAGGAGGTTGGAATCAATAAACCAAATTAAAAATCCAGTGGAAAGCATCATCAACAGACTAGATCACTTGGTAGACAGATTTTCAGGCAATGAAGACAAAATATGTAATCTTAAAAGTAAAATTGACCATGGAAAAAAGATGTTAAGAGACCGTGAAGAACTTCCAAGAAATATGGGATAACCTGAAAAGACCAAATTTAAGATTTATTGGAATAAATGAAGGCTTGGAAATACAAACCAACAGAATGCACAATCTTTGCAATGAAATAATATGAGAAAATTTCCCAAACCTAAAGAATGGAATGGAAAATCAAATACAGGAGGGTTATAGGACCCCAAATATCAAAATTACAACAGACCCACACTAAGGCACATTATTACCTAACATACAGAATAAGGATAGAATTTTAAAGGCTGCCAGAGAAAGATTAATAACAAAAGATAAGTAAAGTATGTTCATACATTTAGAAATTGAAAGACACTTCTATATAACCCAAAAATTACATCTGAAACCACAATGGAAATTTACTGAATGATAATGGAAATGGTATTCTTAAAAGGCCTGTGGGATGCAGCAGAAATGAAAGTTCTCTCACTTTATTTTCCAGAGAAATTTTTAGCTTTATATATATAAAACCTCAAAATCAGAGAGAGAGAGAGAGAGAGAGAAAGCCTGAAAATTAGTGATGGAAATGTTTGTTTTAAAATAATGACATAATAAACCCAAATGAAGTTGAAAAGATATCATGAAAAAAATGAACATAAGCCAATAAAGTTAAAGGTATAATATAGAAAACCAACATAGCAAAAAAAAAAAGTAATTCTGAGAATAAATAACAGTAGATAAATTTTTCTGTCAAAAAAAAAAGATCAGTTTAGCTATTGTGAATTGTGCTGCTATAAACATTGATGTGGCTGTGTCTCTGTAGGATGCTGTTTTTAAGTCCTTTAGGTACAGACTGAGGAGAGGGATAGCTGGGTCAAATGGTGGTTTCATTCATAATTTTCCAAGAAATCTCCATACTGCTTTCCATATTGGCTGCACCAGTTTGTAGTCCCACCAGCAATGTATGAGTGTACTTTTTTCCCCACATCCTTGCCAACACTTATTGTTGTTTGTCTTAATAATAACTGCCATTTTGACTGGTGTGAGATGAAATCTTGGAGTACTTTGATTTGCATTTCTCTAATTGCTAGAGATGTTGAACATTTTTTCATATATTTGTTGATTGATTGTATATCATCTTCTGAGAAGTGTCTCTTCAGGTTCTTGGCCCATTTATTGATTGGGTTTTCTTTTTATTGCTTACCTTTTTGAGTTCTTTATATACCTTAGAGATTAGTGCTGTATCTGATGTGTAAGGGGTAAAGATTTGCTCCCAAGATGTTAGCTCTCTATCTCACAGATTGTTTCTTTCACTGGGAAGAAACTTTTTAGTTTGAGTTCATCCCATTTATTGATTCTTGATTTTAATTCTTGCACCAAATTAGTCTTATTAAGGAAGTTGGGGCCTAATCCCACATGATGGAGATTAGGGCCTACTTTTTCTTCTATTAGATGCAGGGTCTCTGGTTTTATTCCTAGGTCCTTGATCCATTTTGAGTTTTGTTCATGGTGAGAGAGAGTGGTTTAATTTCATTTTGTTGCATATGGATTTCCAATTTTCCCAGCACCATTTGTTGAAGAAGCTATTTTTTCTCCAATGCATGTTTTTAGTACATTTATCTAATTGTAATTTTGTGGGTTAGTCTCTGTGTCCTCTATTCTGTACCATTGGTCTACCAGTCTGTTTTGATGCCAATACCACTACTACTTACTACTACTCTGTAGTACAGTTTAAGGTCTGGTATAGTGATGCCACCTGCTTCACTCTTCCTGCTAAGGATTCCTTTAGCTATTTTGGGTCTCTTATTTTTCCAGATGACTTCATGACTTCTTTTTCTATTTCTGTGAGGAATGTCATTGGGATTTTGATTGGAATTGCATTAGATCTGTATAGCGCTTTTGGTAGTATGGTCATTTTGATAATATTAATTCTGCCTATCCAAGAGCAAGTGGAAATAACCTATGTGCCCTTCAATAGATGAATGGATAAAAAAATGTGGCATATATGCACAATATAAAAATGTGGAATATTACTCAGCAATAAAAGAGAATAAAATCATGGCATTTGCAGGTAAATGGATGGCATTAAAGAAGATAATGCTAAGTGAAGTTATCCAATCCCCAAAAAACAAATGCCAAATGTTTTCTCTGATATAAGGAGGCTGATTCATAGTGGGGTAGGGAGGGGGAACATGGGAGGAATAGACGAACTCTAGATAGGGCAGAGGGGTAGGAGGGGAAGGGAGGGGGCATGGGGTTAGAAATGATGGTAGAATGTGTTGGACGTTATCATCCAACGTACACATATGAAGACACAAACTGGTGTAAATATACTTCGTATACAACCAGAGATATGAAAAATTGTGCTCTATATGTGTAATAAGAATAGTAATGCATTCCACTGTCATATATAAATTTAAAAAATTAAAAAAAAGAAATCAGGGAAGGCTTTGCAATATGGAACTTAAAAGATTAATAAAGAGATTAATTATCATTAAAAAAGATAAGCTTAGCTGATAAAAGACACAAGATACATGGAATATAAAGGTGGATATAAATAGATAAAGTAGAAACAATAAAGATATTACCAGAATGTTATTGACACTTTTGTACTCACAAATCCTTAGGAAAATATAATTTACTAGGAATTTCCTAAAAAATAATAAACTTCAGTAGTCCTGTAGCTATTAAAAAAATCGAAACAGTGGTTATAATCTTTCCACAAAGAAAATATAAGACAGATAGTTTTATAGCAAATTCTGATAAACATTCAAAGAACAGATTATCTCAGTTTTATTCAAACTCTTTGTGATTGTAAGAAGAGGAAATAATGCCAATCCACTCTAGGAGGCCAGTGGAAGACTGACCGTAAAAGCAAACCAAGACCCATATGGGGATGGAGAAGTGCTGCTCCATTTTTCTCATGAAGGAAGAGGCAAAAATCCTCAGTGAACAGTGCATTAAAGACTACCAAAGCACATGCTTATCTTAGTAGATGTGGAAAAGTATTTGATGTACTCTGTCATTGTTAGTGATAAAATTATAGGAATTTTTAACTCATAGGGAATATGCATAAAATCTCAGCAGTATCATTCTAAGTCAGGAAGCAGGGGAAATATTCACTTTGAAGTATGACCACAAGGAGGCCCACTATCACTATTTCTATTCAGAGTTTACTGGAAGTCCTAGGCAATGCAGTAAGATAAGAAAATACAACTGGAAGCCTTGAAGTTAGAAGAAATGAAAGTATTATTTGTAGATTACATAATCACTTATACAAAAAGTTCAAATAATTTAATAAAATAAATTATTTTAAAAATCAGAGTTTAGTAGGTGGCTAATTTCAAATCAGTTACATTTCTTTATAAGCAATTTGAAAATTTATTTAAAGAGGAGATATCATTTAAAGAGAAGACATTATTGACTAATGGTGATATATGATGCACCAAATGATAAGTCTAACTAAAAACATGGATGATCTCTACCTAGGAGATTATTGGTGTTTATTAAGACATATTTCATTTACTTTTTTCTGTGTTAGGGGAAAAACCCAAGGCCTTGTGCATGCTAGGCAAGCACACTCTATCTCTGACCTATACCCCTAGCCCATGAAGACATTTTAAAAAACAAAAGTGTAAAAAAGATACCACATGAATATGTAGGATTTTATGTTCTGAAGTTAATAGAATAAATACTTGAAAACAGGAGATGTTTTTTAAAGGAGTAGCATCAGAACTTATTCCACATATGGTGATTTCAGAAGTCTGATGTTGGTTCAGGGATAAGCAAAACTAGTTATGGAAGTCTGACATATGACCACAGCAATATGACTGGTGAATAGAGAGGGACCACTTGATTAATAGAATAAGAGAAAGTGTGTGGGTGGAACTGGAGTGTATCCTGTGAAGCAAAATAAGCCAGACTCAGAAAGTCAAGGATCATATGTTTTCTCTTATATGTGGAAGTTAGAAAAAAAGGGGGGAAATAGAAGGAGTCTTATGAAAATTAGACCAGGGGGAGGGAGGAGGAGAGGGAAAGGGAGGTTTTGGGGAATTAAATTGACCACACTATGTTATGTGCATGTATAAATATGTCACGATGAGTCCCACCATTATGTATAATTGTAATAAGCCAATAAAAAATTAAAGGTCAAAAAAAAAAAAAATACATGTGGGAAAAGATGAATTTGGATTTCTTCTTAACATATGCAAAAATCAATTCCAATTATTTAAGGACATTTTTGTCAAAAATAAAACGTTAGCACTCTTGGTAGAAAATATTACTGTATTTTAAACCTAAGGCTAGGAAAAATTTCTTTTGAAAGATTTAAAAAAAAAAATTTTTTTTTTAAATATTTTATAATATAATAGAAAATATTGACACATTTCAATATGTAACAATTAAATACATAAAGAAATTGGAAGGATAAATTATAAACTGGTAGAAGATATTTATAGTATGTTACTGACAATGGATTAATATCAATAGTATACTATATAGGTAACTTCTGTGAATCAATAAATGGGACATAATGCACTGGAAAAATAGGCCAGAATCATGAGCAGATACTTCAAAGTAAGGAAATGGGCAATAAACATTATAAAAAGCTCTCCAATGTCATTTTCATGACATTTTGAGTTCAATACTAGTTGAGTTTCGTGTTACTCATTCAATTGGCCAAAAGTAACAAGTCTAATGGGAACAAATGGAGAAAATGTAAATCTGTAGGAGCTTTTACACATTGCTGTTGGCAATGTGACTAGTTGCAACCACTTTGTTTACAAAATTTGGTGTTTATTCTTAGAGTTGAACCTTAGCATACACTATGCCTAGCAGGGTTGCCCCTGCATGAGTACCTCTGGGATACTCTTGAATATGGGTATCCAGAGACATGCAGAAAGGGCTAACTGCAGAGCACTTTAAATACTAAAACCCTGGGCGTACACCTGTCCTTAGGAGGATCAATTTAAGTTTCCCAGGGGATTATTAGGCAGCAGTCAAAATGAATGAGCAATAACAATATCCAATAGTATTAGTGGATTTAGTATATTTTTATTTTGTTAAAAATAATTTGAGATCTATATGCTTTTAAATTTTAAGTGTATAGTATAGTGTCATTAATTATAATGTTGTACAGAAGATCTCCAGAATTATTTCATTTTATATAAGTAAACATTATACCCATTGAATAGCAATTTTCATTTCTCTCTTCCCCAGACCATGGCTACCACCATTCTGCTTTCTACTCCCATGCATCCGATTGCTTTATATACCTCATGTAGGTAGAATCTGCAGCATCAGTCCTACCGTGAATAGCATATTTAACTTGGTATAACGTCTTCTGGGTTCATCTATGTGGTTTTGTTTTGTTTGGTTTGGTACCAAGGATTGAACTAAGGCCACTTAACAACTGAGCCACATCCCCAGCCCTTTTTTGTATTTTATTTAGAGACAGGGTCTTACTGAGTTGCATAGGGCCTTGCTAAGTTGCAGAGGCTGGCTTTGAATTTGGGATCCTCCTGCTTCAGCCTCCCAAGCCCCTGGGGTTACAGGCATGTGACACAAAACTCAAGCTATTCATGTGGTTTTGTATTGCAAAGTTGCCTTCTTTTTTTTAAGGCTGAGTAATACTGCATTGTACGTACGTACTACAATTTCTCTATTTATCTGTAAATGGACATTCAGGTTGTTACCACATCTTAGCTATTCTAAATAATACTTAAATGAACACAGGAGTACAAATATGTCTTGGAGATTCTGATTTCAGTGAATTGAGATAAATACACAAAAGTAGGATTGCTAGATCATATGGTTGCTCTATTTCAATTTCTTGAAGACCTATCCTGTTTTCCATAGCGAACATATCATTTTATGTTTATTTCAACAGTGCCCAGGTGTTTCCATTTTTCCTCATCTTTGCCAGCACTTGCTCTTGTTTGATTTTGGCCACCTGACAAATGTGAGGTCATATTGGTTTTTATTTGCATTACCTTGATGATTAGTGCTATTGAGTACCTATTCCTGCTGGTTATTTGTATGTCTTTTTGAAGAAAAAAAAAGCTATTTAAGACCATTGGCCACTTTTTTAATTGGGGTGTTTCTTTTTTTTGCTTTTGTGTTGTAAGAGTACTTTTTGTCTTTTGGATATTAAGTGTCTAGTAGATGCATGGTTTATAAATATTTTCTCTCATTCTGTTGGCTACTTTTCCCTCTGTTGATTATTTCCTTTCATGTTCAGAAGCTTATTGGCTGGATGTAATCTCACTTGTCTCTTTTTGCTTTTGTTGCACACATAGAGCCATGGGTGGTGGTGTGTGTTACTAGAGTTTGGGAAGACACCCAAGGACAGAGACGTTGACCTGCAGCAACATGAACAGTTTCCTACAGGCTCCATCAGGGCTTGGGCTCTCGTGCAGGGCTGGCTGCCTCTGCCTTTCTGCAGAAACTCTCCACACCCGACTGGGGCTCCCGTGTCACGTGCAGGGCTATATTCTCTACAGATTTCCTCACTTGGACCTCATCACCTTGCTCGACCATGCTCTGCTCTTCCCTGGTGTGGATATCCACTGGCTTCACAAGTAGAGCGTTTCTGATTGTGAGGAGATGCTCAAGCTGATTGACAGTTGCATGCCAAACATTTCATCACTAACCTCGTTTACTGAAAAATCTGAATTGTGTTCAGTCTCATTGTTCTATGGTGTCATGAAATTTAAAGGTCTGTCTCCCTCCTGTTTCCAGCTGATAAGAGCATAGATCAAGTTAATATAGTTATTAAATTAATAAGAAATGCCTGCAAGTCTATTTCTATTTCATACTTGGGGAATTGTAATTTCCAAGTACTCTGACAACAGTCACTAATTTTTTTCCCTTGGTTTGATTTATTAGGCAACATGTTTCATATATTTGAATTTAGTGTGTGTGTGTGTGTGTGTGTGTGTGTGAGAGAGAGAGAGAGAGAGAGAGAAGACAGAGAAAGAGAAAGACACACAGAGAGAGACAGAGAGAGAGAGAAAGAGAAAGAGAGACAGAGAGAAAGAGAGAGAGAGAAAGAGAAAGAGAGAGAGAGAGAGAGAGAGAGAGAGAGAGACAGACAGACTATCTTGTGGATCCCTAATAGTCTAGCATTTTAGAATGGCTAACTTGGTTTCATTTAGCCTCCATAACCTATTTAGCATAACTTGTTGGCACTCTTGTCTACAGTGGGCAATATTCTTCCTTGCTGTGAATTATAGCTAAACTGAAAACCTTTCTGACAGGTCTGGTGTTTCACTTTTACTTCCATACAACTGTGGCCTGGTTGTCAATTCTGAGAATTGGTTCCTACCATAAGGTCTGACTTCTGAACTGTCAAGGATGCTTTAGAAACTTGAGGTTTAAGGTTTGGCTTGTATTATTTGGGGTTTAGTTTTATTGTCAGTATTCTTCAGCTCTTGTTTCTCTGTGGACTTTCCCCAAGGTGCCATATTAGGGCTTCTGACTTCAGTTATTACCTCCTTGGGGGAGGCCCTAGGGTCCCTGTGAATACTTGTCTCATTCCTGACGGCTCCTCCCCACTACCCTCTGCCTCTGTCAGGCCCAGTGTCTCATGGCCTCGTAGATCTGAATAGCTCCTTCCCCAAGGAACTCAGGTTTCTTCTTTAGGCTATGTGATAACTTCTACAATCATTCAGACACTGACATTTTCTTTTGACCCTGGAATGTATTGGGAGGATGAGGAGAGGAAGGAGGGAATGCGGATTTGTGTCAAAGAAAATACCTTCAGCCACTGCGGATTGTTAATCAGATATTTTGTGAACAAAGTAAAGTTGCGTTCCCTGAGTGTCAGATGAGGGCCAGACAGTTTGGGAGAAAATGGTTTTGTTTCAAAACAATCAAGCAATCATCATTTTTGCCTTCCTCTGAATTTGAATAAATTTTTCTTTCTTTCATGCAAAGGAGACAACATGCTGAAGAAAGGCAAGCAAAAATAGATAAATAGGCAAACCAAGGAGTCCCAGCATGAGCCTAAAAGATCTGAGAGTGGCAGTTTCTAGGAACAGCAGCAGGGTGGGGAGGCACAGAGGTTCTGAAATAACAGTCTGAGGTGTAATTCTAAAAGGTTCTAGAAACATGTCTCAGTACAGTCATCAGCAGAACGTGTTTCTGCACGTACACACACCACATGCCCTAGCTCCCGGGGCTGGGGGGGGGGCGTGGCACAGCCTGCAGCCCACTACATTTGGGCTTTTGACTCTGCAGCAAGGGAGACCACACACCAAGGCGGGTGGTGGGGTGAGGCTGTTAAGAAGTGGCCTGCAGCCTGACTGTAAGGGTTTCACGTGTGCTGGGAGATACTGGGGGTAGGTTGAGGAAATGGAGGGTTTGTTTTATTGGGTGCTGGGTGGGAGGAGGCCAGGACAGTGCAGCAAGGCTGGAGCTGCTGTCGCCACAGAAGCAGCCGTGGCTCAGGCGAGCTGCCGAGAAGGGTGACGGGTGGTTGCCGTCTGCACAGCAACTGCATTTCTGCCTGTGGCCACAGAGGGTTTTAGCTGGGACCTGTTTTTTCTCCATCCCAGATTACAATCAGTGGATTCTGTAAGGAGCCCTGGTTTTTTGTAGGGGATAGTATCTAGAGTAAGCTGTGGGCAGAGCAGTCGGGTTGAGCATGGCCATTGGGCTGCCATTGCCTCCACGTCTTTTTAGCAGATAGAGCTAAGAAACATATTCTCCAATTTCATGAATTTACACAGATAATTTCAATTTTAGCTGAGCACTATAGAGTTCTTCCTCTCAGTTCCCTATTCCATACTTGTATGGAATTTCCCCGTAGTGAGGACCCTGGTACCCTGTAACACCCAAAGATATATATCTATTCATTTCCTCTGCCAAAAACCTGAACAAAATAGTTTCAGAATCACAAAATGAGAGCTACTATCAACTAGCTGGTACTGCTTTATACTAAGTTCAAGATTAAAAAAAATTACTGGTGCATTATAATAATACATATAGTAGGGTTCATTATGCCATATTCATACATTCACAAAACATAATTTGATCTTTGTAATTATTTTGGTACTAAATTAACCCTCAGAGAACTGTGGTCAAAATAGGTTGAATTAATTTTTTTTTCTGTACTATATATATATATATATATATATATATATATATATATATTCAGTTTAATTTTTGTTTATAGTCTAAGTTTGATTTTTTAAATTTTTAAAATATTTTTCTTTTATCGTATAAGCAGTCTTATTTCTATCCAGACTTCCCCTCTACTTTTTATCAAACCCCCACTTAAATATTGTAATTAATTTATGATTCATCCTTTTTATATTTCTTTTTGCAAAAAAAAGTAAACATAAATATTCTGCATGTTTATCTTTTTACAAAAAGGGTGGCATGCTGTATACATTCCTTGTACTTCCTTCTTTATTTAAAATATATTACTCTCTAGAAGTTCACAGGGCGATACCTCATTCTTGGTACTCTGTTATATGGATATACCATAGTTCATCCAAACAGTTTCTCATGGATGGAAATTGTTTTTTCTAATGTTTTGCTCTTACAAATAATGCCACGGTTACCAAAAACTGATCCCTATGTTGTCGATGTAAATGGTGGTCATAGTTTGGTTTATACATTAAAAGCAGTCTTTATATTTTTTATTCATGAATTTCTGTTCATTTACAAATTTCATATGAAAATGTATTATTTTTACAATCAGACAAGAAATTTTAAAGGGAAAAAGTGAACGATTACTTATGGTTTGGAAGCCTACAGAGGTTTATGTGCAGAGCAGATTCCTGGGGCGGAGTGGCTGGGTCACGTCGCGTGTGGAGCTCCTTTCAGTCTGTGCGAGGGCATTGCCTGCGCTCCACTGCCCCAGGAGGACATGAGAGGCCTGTGCCCCACAGCTGCCAGAGGAGATGTGGCTGTGCTGTGGCCCCCTTCTCTCAGCCTACCTGAGTTCCCCTGTAGCTGTGACAAGCGGTTCCCACCTCGAGCCCAGTGCCTCTCTTCTTATCCTGAAGGATAAGCAGAAGCTCTCTAGGTCCACCCAGGAGGCCCATTTCCATATAAAAGCACAAAAGGGGAAAGAGAGTGGTTTGAAGAATGGCATGAATTCTTTGCTTTGAATGTCACTAGAGTATATGCTTTGCATTGTAGTGGCATGAAGGGCATCTCATGCCACTTGCAGGACACAAACTCAAATGTGAAGATCGACTGCTGTGTTGGGCAAGTGTCTGGAGTCACGCAGTCCAGGGGAACTGCTTTGAGTTTCACGCATGTTTTTCTCTCTCTGAACTTCACTCAGCAAAGCTTATCTTCCTAAAAATCAAGCCCGTTTACATTCTTTTGTGCTCACCTATTTGGATTCAGGGCCTATTAAGTTCAATGGATACTTAGAGTTTTAATTTTCATGTATTATGCTTTGTGCTACAATAGTAGATTATACATTGTTTGACTGTAGCACATATTAATCCATACCATAAGCAATCATTCACTTTTTTAAAAAATTTTTTGTCTGATTGTAAAGATAATACATTTTCATATGAAATTTGTAAAATGAACAGAAATTCATGAATAAAAAATATAAAGACTGCTTTTAACGTATAAACCAAACTATAACCGCTATTTACATTTTGTTAACATTTTCATTTGTTTTTAATCTCTCAATAAAGTAATTTTCATGTGATAGGAAAATTCCAGATTCTTTTTAAAACATTTCCCTTTATCAAATAAAACTTTCTCATTATAAGAGAAAAAAACATATGGCTAATGTTATGTTGTGTAAGAAAATTTAGTGGATTTCTTCCTACTCATTTATTCTGTGCAGATGTATTCAAACTTTTGTGTTGTCAACCTTTGTGTGTATTATTTTAGTGCCTGTATAGTGTTTCATCATTACACCGTAAGGAATGCGGTGGCAAATAGCACTCCCGAAATGTAAAACTTTGAATCTAGATAAATAAGGTATCAGAAACAAATATTTTAACCCATCTGTATCTTTCATTGTGCACAGTGAATTTTGTTCACAAAATATCCCTAGCATTAGAGACGTCCAGTTGGAAGTACAGAAACACCCAGTGAGCAGCGTTGGAATAGCAACACAGCAGGAGAAGAGACTCCCCGAGTAGAAGTACAGGGGGAGTTATCCACAAAGAGGGCTATTTCTAGAACCCTTTCTGATGGGGTCGACAATGAGTTGAAGTAGTTTTGGACTGGCATTTCTCTAAATCTTTCACATAGAACAAGAATAACTGTGCTGCTTTCTATCCTAAAGAGCACAATTTGGCAATGATATCTGGTTACACGCTTCTTAAACCTGGATCCAGAAGAAGAAATCACTCAGCATTAACGTGTACACCTTTGCCAAATGTATCCTGTCTCCGTAGGATGAGTCTGAGCCAGACAAGCTGAATATCAAACCTTGGGTGATAAGAGAAGAAACTCAAACCTTCGCCACTGTGTTACACGCTCACACGGCATCTGCCTTCCCTTCTTCTAACCAGGTTCTACTTAGCTTCCCAAAACAGCCTGGGCAATCTCCCACCTGTCCTAAAAGCTATGGAGTGAACTGCAGTGTTTAGTAACTCTTGTGCGGCTTTCTGTCTGTGTCATGGGCAGCTGCGGGTGGCAGAGAGCAGGCAGTGCGGAGATCCCCAGAGCCCAAGTTAATGCCATTCCTGGTGGAGCTTAACAGGTGACCAAACTCCCGCTCCAGCCTTGACAGGAGCTGCCTGACAGTGGACCAAAGGAACATAGAAGTTATGCTATGCTATTGCCTTCTCTCTCTCTCTCTCTTTTAAAGATACATTTATTCAGAGTCATGATCAGACTATTACATTTAGCAACCAACAGCATGGGTTAAAAAAAAAAAAAGTCTACATTGAAACCCTGGGTGGGAATGCTTTCCACTTTCCACAGAACAGAACTAAAATAACATGTAATCAATGTCACAAATACAGTTGTCAAGTATTTTTGGCTATGCACATGAGTATTATCTAAATCCATGTCTCTGATTGAAATTATTAATTGTTACTTGGATAATATGCACTTTCAAGAAATAATAAGAAATAATAGAGATTCTACATATCCTTAACCTCGGTTCCCCTACTGGTTACATCTTAAAAATACAGTACAACGTCACAGCCAGGATGTAGACATTGGTACAATTTACCATCTTATTCAGATTTTCCTGCTTTCACTTGTACTTATGTGTGTTGTAGTAAGTAATATAAGATGCATATATATTGTGTATGGAGAAAAACTATATTACTTGTATTACATCCTATACAATTTTATCACAGATTTTCTTTATAGATTTTACTTTTTATATTTTACATTTAAGTGTGATACATTTTGAGTTAATTTTGTAAAAGATGTTGGGAATAGGTCAGGGTTTTGTTTTTTTCCTCCTGTAGACCCAATTGTTTCAGTACCATTTGTAGAAATGCTCTCCATCTCTTGAATTGCTTTGGCTTAAAAAAAAAATCCTGTAAAAACTCGTTTGGTTATATTTGTGTAGGTTGATTTCTGAGTGTTATATTCTGTTCTATTAATTTATGTCTGTTCTCCTGGCAATACACTGTCATAATGACCGTAATTATTTATTATTTATTAAGATTATTTTAGCTTCTCTAGGGCCTGTGCTTTTCTATATAAATTTTAGAATAAGCTTATTTGTGTCTATACAAAATCTTGTTGGGATTTTAATAGAAACTGTATTGAGCCTATAGGTAAATCTGGGGAGAGCTGGTAGAGTTTGGATCTGGAGTGTCCCCGTAGGCTCATGTGTTGAAGACTGGGTCCCCAGTGCAGCAGGATTCAGATGTAGGGCTTTGGGAAGTGATTGGAACATGAGTGCTCTGACCTGATGGATGGAGTAGTCCATTGATGGATCCATAGTAAGGGCCTGGGGAAGGTAATGGAAACTCTAGGAGGTGGGACCTAGTTGGAGGGGGTGCGTCCTCAGGAGCATGCCCTGGGGAGCCGTATGTTACCCAAGCCCCTGCCCCTGCTTTCTGGCTGCCACAGGCCCAGAAGCAGGAGCCAAGTGGCCATGGACTGAAACCTCCGAATGCACGAGCCAACAATAAATCTTCCCTCCTTGTAAGCAGCTCTTCTTGGTGTTTCGACCTAGTGATAAAAAGCTGACTAACACAGCACCTTTGCTGTTTGAGTCTTCCAGTCCGTGACCATAGCATACCTCTCCATTTATTCAGGTCTTAGATTTCTCTGTTGAAAATTTTCTAATTTTCATCATAAAGATCCTCTATATGTATTAAATACACACAAGAACTTTAATTTATTTGGAGCGATTGTAAATGATATTTCATTTTAAATTTTGGTTCCCTTACGTTGATTGTTTTGTGTAGAAATGTGATTGATTTGGAGGAGTGCATCTTATATACTGCAAACATGTTAAGCTCACTTACTAGTTCTAAAAGTTCTTTTGTAAATGTCTAAGTTATTTTTTACGTAAACAATCGTGTCATCAACAAATAGTAAAACTTTCTTTCTTTCCATCTGCAATCCTTTCCTCTTCTTGCCTTATTGCCACCTAGATCCATTTTGCATAGCCGTGGTAAGAGTGGACCTCCTTGCCTTCTTCCCAACCTTAGAGGAAGACATTCTGACTTTTCTAGCTATAGATTTTTTAGATTATTTTATCAAGTTGAAAAACCTTCCCTCTATTATCAGAGTTGTGAACTGGATGTTAGATTTTGTCAAATGATTATTCTGTGTCCATCGATATGGACATCGATAAGCACATGATTTTTTTCTTCTTTAACCTGTTGATGTAATTATTGGAATGCATTGATTGATTTTCAAATGAGAAGTGATATTGAGTAGGTAACAAAAGGAATAGACTGTATAAGACTTGGGAAAAAAGTGTTTATATTTGAACTTATTGTTTAACATTTTCCAAAGTGTGCTCCATGGTAGGAGCTAATAATGATACACTAAAAATGTAGTTCTGTGGTCAGGTTAGGTTGAGAGTCAGTGGGTTAGACTAAGTTCCATAAGTTTCTTTGCTGCTATACTTATTAGAACCTTAATATACAGTGTTAAGTGGTTTCTCTATCTCCAAATAGGAATGAATTATGTAGAGTTTCTCAATATTGTTTATCCACAAAAACACACATTTCCAAAATGTCTTTGGCAATTGGAGGTTGGACTTTGGGAAACACTGCCATAGGGAATCATTTATTTTGCCAATTAACATTCCTGACCCATAGAAGAAAGGATGTTTGCTATGGTGGTGCTTTCCATGGAACCATAGGAGGTCTTCTAACTTCCGATATGTTTGTTTAATTACCTATTGAATGGGGAAAAATCTGACTCCCTGAGTGGACAGTAGGGTGTTGAGGTTTAAACTATAGGCTCTGCACTCAAGTATCTGAATTCAAATACTGGCTCTTCTACCTAGAAGTAGAGGGACATTGGGTAAGTTACATGAGTATGCTAACAATTCCCTCTTCAAGATTTTAAAAAGGATAAAATCAATCACATATATGAAGCATTAGAGAAATGTTTGTCACATAGCAATGGTCCAATGGTCATTGCCTAGGGTGCTGATAGTTGGAGGATTAAATGAGGAGATTAGCAAAGCACCTGACCATCTATATTGCTTCTCAGAAAGTGGACCTGAGGGCCATTGCATAATGAGCTAAGAGAAAATGAATCTCTGGTCCCACAGTGGATGTTCTGGGAGCCAGAAATGGCAAGAGTCAAGTGCGCAGCAAGAGGTTGTCCTAGAGGTATTTCTATGGCTACTCTTCAGTGTTTGGTGGATGCATATGGGGGCTATACAGGACAGCTCAAAGATGGCCTTGGCACTGAGGAAGAGGGATTTGCAGCTTCCGTGAATGAAGTGTATCCTGGATATCCACATTTATGGTAGATCTTTTAAGTTTTGGCTCAATAAGAGCAAATAAAATACCAAATTTTAGTCTGTTTATGCAAAAGCCTGCAACTTATTCGATGTGGGTAAAGGAACCGTCTGATCGTATAGTTGACTTTTAGGAAAACTGCACCTGGTATGCAACTTTGAACCTGAGGACATCTCAGCTTTTTATTGAGGGCACTGAAGTGGTGGAATAGCTCCTCTGAGAGGAAATTAAGAAAGAGAAAGGCATGCTGGTGCTCAGGATGGGGAAGGAAAACAATGCAAGGAGGAGGAATTGAAAAGGTCCCTAGAGAAATCAATATGCATAAATTAAAGAAGGAGAGAAAGGATAATGTGGTTGCAATAGCAGAGAAGATTTAAGTAAGTGGGAGACTTGGTACAAATGACTTAAAATAAGCCAGATGCATAAAATTTAACACACTCTGAATGCATAGTCATGGACTTCAGCTTGTGTTAGAATTTAGCCTGGTTTTATTTTCATCACCTTGTTTTCTTGTAATGTGCATTTCAATCCTAACTCTTAGGAATCCACAGGATCTTGGAATTCTATTATCAGAAAGAAATGGGTCTAAAAAGATTGGAGGAGGAAATAGTTTAATGAGCTGGTATTTTTAGCTGATAGTGAATTAGATGCGTGTATGTGCAACTTAATTTTAGTTAACAATTTTCCTTCTATCTCTGATTTTTATGATTTTTTTTCCCTCCAAATCATCTTTTCCAGCAGTTCTCAGGATAGCAAACCACAGAGCTGAACACCAGGGATGAATGAGTTTTCTCAGATAGTTCTGCTTATTTCTCTGCCAAGCTCTAGAGCTTTGAATAAACCAAAGTCCATGTTTGCAAGGAAAAAGGAAATAAATTAACCTATTTATATTTGGTTGGTGTGGCAGGCAGAGTAATGAGTCCCCAAAGATATCCACATCCTAATCCCTTGGAACCTGTGAGTGTGAGAGTTTTCATGCCAAAAGGGACCTCGCACGTGTGATTACAGTTAAGGACCTGGAGGTGGGAAGCTGGGAGTGGAAGTTGCTCCTAGTGGATGGTCTGAATGGACCCAGGGCCACCAGGGGAGTCCTTCAAAGTGCAAGAGGGGGCA
This sequence comes from Marmota marmota marmota, assembly GCF_001458135.2. Taxonomy (NCBI): domain Eukaryota; kingdom Metazoa; phylum Chordata; class Mammalia; order Rodentia; family Sciuridae; genus Marmota; species Marmota marmota. The sequence goes on along the minus strand of NW_025999991.1, from coordinate 3,911,083 downwards.
GGGATGAGAATCAGAAAGATGCTAGTGAGAATGTGGTCAGAGAGAGGCCACTTTGCTGACCCTGAAGCTGGAACCAGAGCTGGGAGACCACCCAGCAAAGAGGGCAGCCTCTGGAAGCTGGGAAAGGCAGGAAGACACATTGTCACCCAGAGACGCCGGAGAGGAGCTCACCCTGCTGGTGTTTGGATTTCAGCTCCTTAAGACCCATGTTGGGCTCAGGTGTTGATAGACTAGCTTTGCAGCAATGTGTTACAATGGCAGGTGGGAAACAAGCACAGCAGCCCTGGGTACCCACATAATGCTCGGACAGGAGGGGAGAGAGGATCTCAGAAACCACTCGATCACACAGAGGTGGGAAGAAGTAAAAGTCCTCAGCAGAAGAACTGCCTGCATTGCCAACCCAAAGAATGTGAGAAAGAATAAACTCGAGTTTCAGCCACTAATTTTGGAGGTAGGTTGTGATTTAACAAATAGATGGAATCCACTAGCAGATAGGCCCCAGGGCTGGCTGATAAGGCCTGCAGGGATCTGCTGTAAAGGTCTTCCTCATTGCTAAGGGAACAGCAGGAGGCCTTTCCCTGAGGATGCTGTCCACAGCTGTGGTCTCCACTCCTCTCCTGGCCATGGGCTGTGACCCTTGGCAGCATCTTGGCTCCCTCATGACCCAGGCTCCCCCTTTATAAGGGCAGTTAGCATTTCTCCCACTAGCAGCAGTGAACAAAATGTATTAGATCCAATGCACCCGTCAGGGATCAGTCAGGAAAATGGAAATAAATGTAGACGTTTAAGCAGGATGGAGTTGAGGACAGAGGAGTAGGCACTGGCAGGGCTGAAGTCCTGCAGGAATGGACCTGAAGGCGTCTCCTGAGTTCACGTTGACGTTGTAGTTTTGAGAGTTGGAAGTTTCAGATCTGCAAGAACCCACCGTCCATCTGCAGCTGCCTCAGTGCACAGGCAGGGGGTCTTCAGGAAGATCCAGGTGGAGGCTGCTCCAAGCCTCCTAGGTGCAGCCCTCACAGCTGAAGAACAAGAAGCATGCCTTGACACAGTGGGAATCACGTGGCGTCAGTTTGATGGGACTTAGATCCCACTTCTCTTCTGACGGCAGATCTTATGCCAGTGCCTTTTGTGGGCAAAATTTAACTTAGAATCTTGCTGGCAGGGGTTCTAGTACAGGCAGCATCCAGGGTTCTGGCTTCAGGGATACAAGGGAGAACATGGAAGGGAGACAAGCTGGCGTATCTCATCACCCCCCCCCCACTCAACCTCGGTTGGGGATGGAGTGAGAACCCAGCAGGAGAAAGCCTTAACCCTCCCTTTGTGCCCACGCTTGCATCTGTCAAGCCATTTTACACCTCTTCCCCACGTCCTATTCTAAGAACAGATCTGCAAAATAAGAGTTAAGATTATAGTTATGCGACAGTTGTTTGCTGAGCACGTGCTTCATGCTGGACACTGCCGTTGGCATTGGTGACCCACTATTGGGGTTATCCCAGGACTTTTCTGGTGTTTACATGAATAGTCCTGTGTCCTGGGAAGCTGCTAGGTCCCAAGCAGACCCAGATGTTGGTCACATTTGATACAGCAGGGAAGACAGCAGTCAGCCTTCTGGATTCATAAGCAAGTCAGATGCTGAGAGCCGTAGCCCAGTCAGAATGACGCATGGCATTTTTGCCAGAATGGAGTGGTTGAGAGGTGATGCCAGCAAGCCATTGAGATGATGATGGTTATGTTAAGCTGTGTATTCAGTTGTAATATTAGACCCCTGCTGTCCACCTCGGCCTGCTACTTTGGAGTTCTTGCGGGGATTCCCAGAGAGTTCCCATTGGTTGGGGAAATGCCGGAGGAGGGATTTCCGGTTGGTGGTTCCTGGAGGAGCCACGTGGCGTTCGGGGAAGTTCCCGGGAGTGTGTGTGGAGTGTGCTGGTGGAGTTCAGAAATAAAGTTTGTTCCTGCTTCAGTGGCTCGTGATTTGTGCCCAGCCAGACTGCTGCAGTCAGAAGATTCAGAGACAAAAAACACGTTAAGACCAAAGGCACAGTTATACATAGAGTGCAGCGTCAGATCAGAAAGCATTCCAGGTATTCATGTCCTGGTTCATCTGATTATTTTGTAAAAGGAGCTGCTCCTTCTGTGTGCATGGGATGAAAGACAGGTCCTCTTAGGGCCCAGCTCCTGTTCAGAAGGACCACGGTCACCTGCCCTGCGTGGATAGCTCCTGTGAGCAGGTAAGCCTGCTGTCTGTCTGCTCCTGCTTGCCCTTCCCAGGACCTAGCAGTCTTTGTGGAGAGGTAGGCAATTCTTCAAAGAGGCCAAGAGGGGACAATGGGGACAGGCCCTGCTGTCTTGACTTTGGGCACTGTGAGTATCTCTGTGCTGGACCTGGGTAACCCTGACCAAGGGCTGGGTAGAGGGAGGGGCTCACCACCTCCCATAAGAGCTGACCAGAAGAAGGTGGGCTGGTCCCAAATGTTCTTGGTCCCTGCTATAGCAAGGGTGACCACTGTCCTAGTTGGGTTCAGGACCAAAGGGTTTCCTGGACAAGGAACCTCAAGCCCACAACCCTCTAGATGGCTCCTGGGTGACCACAGAGTTTATCATCCAAATCAGGAAGATTTGAAAATGAAACAAGAGGCTATTAATACAGCAGTGCATCCGGGTGTGCGTTGGAATCATGGTGGGGAGCCTGTGCAGCCTGAGCCCCACTGCCCAGGCTACATCCACGCCCAACGCAAGCTCAGGGAGCTGCAGCCCACTGGGCCACTGAGTCTGGAGACCACCCCCACTGAGCCACCTTGCTAGGGAGCTGAGCATGGGGACAAAGACCGTGGTGTAAAAGCTCACTGAGTAGCTCAGTTGCAAATGGATCTACCTAATTGCAGGAAAAACAAGAAAGCAGCAAGAGCAACAAAAAGAGAATTCAGACATTTGCAGGAAAAGATATCTAGGGAGAATATATCTTCAATTCAACACACACAGATTTTCTGCCATTTGGGAAAATAAAAATTTCTGTCAGTAACCTGGGATGCAGCAGTATTAAGAGTATGGGAGGCAAAATAAGCTTTCCAACATTAAGAGTGTTGAAGGTCCTCATGGTCCCTGCCAAGGGCAGAGCACACTTGGCCAAGGGTAATTCAAGGAGGGGATCACCCACAGCTCAATATCCTCCCACCGTCCTGTGTACCAAGGACTGTAGGTCCCACAGGTGGCTGCCCTGGAGCAGGACTTGAACCCAAGAAAGCCACACACTTGTTTTCAAGGATGGCAGCTGGTCCCCTCTCACTAAGTAGCCGCCATGAAGAGTGCAGTGTTATCAGGAATATGGAGGAGAGACGAGTGAGCTGTGTCAGGGGACTGGGGCTGGGGGAAGGAGATAATGGATATCTACATGTCCCTGCATGTCCATAAGGCCATCTGGCTGCTGCTTCCTGATGTCTTTAGAAAAAATTTTCTCAGAACAACTTCACATTTACCCAGGTCTGATACTCAAGGTTTGGAGTCCCTGAACTGCGTCTCAAGTATTTATTTCTTTGAAACCTTGGTACCATCCAGAGAGCACAGAAGAAAGGAGAGGAAGAAGAAAAGGACACTGGCCAAGGAGTCGAGGGAGAAGCGAGGCGGGCCCTTGGCAGTGCTGGGGCCAGGTGAGAAGCAGGGCAGGGGTGCCTCGCCCAGGAGCTTTTGGGGCTTTGTTCATCGTCTCGTTTTTATGGGGAACATGTCTGCTGCAAAACGTTCTGCACGTGGAACATTGCATTCTGTCTCAACATAGATCTGTGTGACCATGACAGAGCGGCACAGTAGCCGTCATTTGGATTCATCACAACTAATTCAACTGCCCCACCAGAGACGGGCCTGCATGTCTCCAATTCTATTGATAAAAATGTGTTATAAGTATTTACATATTTTAGACATACTTTTTTGCTAAATTTCATAAATTTACCCTTTTTTGGATAACATTTTGCTGGGCCCGAGGATTTGACAAGTGTATTTTTCATACATGTTGCTTAAATCCATGAACATACAGAATGTTTATGCCAGTTCACACTGTCACTTGCATTTGGCAAACTGTATTCTTGCTTGCTCTTGTTAACACTGGTCATCATTATTCTTGTTGTTTTTTGGGGATACCAGGGATTGAACTCAGGGGCACTCAACTACTAAGCCACATCCCCAGGCCTCTTTTGTATTTTATTAGAGACAGGGTCTCACTAAGTTGCTTAGGGCCTTGCTAAACTGCTGAGGCTGGCTTTGAACTTGCAATGCTCCTGGGTCCACCTCCTGAGCCCTTGGGATTACAGGCATGTGCCACAGTGCCTGGTCTCTTTTTGTTTTTATTTGCAAACTTGAGTGAAAATTGGTATGTTGGTTTTTTCTAAAATACTTATTTTTTTAGTTGAATACAATATTATCTTTATTTTATTTATTTATTTTTATGTGGTGCTGAGGATTGAACCCAGGGCCTTGCACGTGCTAGGTGAGCGCTCTAACCACAATCCCAGCCTCATATATTGTTTTAATTTTCCTTGATTACAACTGATGAGGGTAAATAGTTTTTTCTATTTTTTTCTTTTTTGTGATCTTTTATAAATTGATGTTTAATATCCATTGTCTGTTTTTTATTGAGCTATTTGTGGGATTTTTTTTAAAATCACTGATATGTAAATGTGTTATATTTAGAAAATATCACACTGATATTTCATGACTTTTGTGCATCCCTTTACAGACTCTCCTGGATTTCTGCTTTGTTTGTATGTGCTTGCAACATCAGAGTTCTAAGTTTTTTATGGAAAGTCTTTTTAATATTTATATTTTATACACATATATGCATGTGCATTAAAAATATATTCTATACATTTAAAAAACACATACATTTGGAAAACCTATCTTCATTTTTTAGGTTTATAAAACACATTTTTTATTTTTTCAGAATGTATTTTTATTCAAATCATAGTAAATCTGAAATTTATGCTGATGTAAGAGATGAATGTATTCATCAGGGTTCTTGGTCATCATGTTTCCAAGTCCACCGTAAGTGAGAAGGGGGGTGACAGGCAAAGGACAGAGGATACCGTCTGACCAAAGGACATGAAAGTCTGTCTGTCAGGATGAATGAGTTTTGGGATCTGTACATCATGGTGACTATAGTTAGTAACATTGTGATATTGCTGCACTCAAAAATTTTTGCTCAGATGGTGGATCCTATGCTAAAGGTTTTGCCATGAAATATAAATAAATTTTAAAAATTAAAAGAATAAAGGGGTTGAGGGACATTCTTAGAGGTGTAGGGGTTTAACACCGTGATTGTGGTACTGGTTCATGGTGCTCCATGGTTATCTTCACACTCAGTAGATTATTGGCTAAATAAGGAGGTTTTCTTTTTACTTCTTTTAATTTTGGTGTCTCTGTTGTACCTCAGATTGGTTTTTGAGAAGGATGTGGGATATGTGATTGGTCATAAAATAATGCAGTGGTGAGAGCAGAAGTTGCCTGCCCCACCCCAGTGGCCTGGGGAGGATGTCAGCACAGCCACTGCTTGGTGCAGACCCAGCTGCCTGCTGCTGTCCCATGGTGCCGGTGGACGATGTGTGGGGCTGTCTCTGGGTTGGATGGGGCTGCAGCCTCTGTAGCCCTCTGCCAGGATAGACTCTGTGGCATTGCTTCATAACTTTGACCTTCTGATTCAGATATCAAGGGACTAAATGCATCTGGCAGAGGTGACATTCTGTGCCCTGACCCACACTGTGAGGGATGCTGGTGAAGGGAGCATCTGGCCCTGAGGTGCTCTGCAGAGATCACACCGCCCAAGGGGTGAGCATTCTGGGTGGTGTGGGTGGAGCTGGCCTGGGGTTCTGAGTGGCGAGTCCGTTTCCCTGAGGCTGTGTGTGAGAGACCAGTTCTTTCCCCACTGAACTGGAGCATCTCACCGACCAGGCACTGAAAGCCCCGCACTTCTTCAGGTCTGCTTCTGAGCTTGTGACTTACAGAACAAGACACTTCAACGGCACAGCTTTGGGGCACAGTTTTGGCATATCTCCTCATGTCAGGTAGTGCCCACTCCACTGTCCTTTGAAATCAAGGGCTTTGCTGTTCTTTCTGCATTTAAATGGAGCACTTGCTAATTAGGAACATTTTCATTAGGTGAGCATTTACATAAACAGTGACATCAGCCTGAGGATCCAGCACCCCGCGTGACCTCTCAGGAGCCTCAGACGTCACTTGGAGAGTGTAGCTAGCCAGAACCTCCCGAAGAGTCTGTCACAGCCTGAACTGTTCAAAGATGTGAGTGATTATAACATTTCGGGAAAATTTAAAAATATATATTTTTAATGTATTCTCAAAGTGGGTCTTGCCATAGAGGAGCACAGCATGTATCTCCATTTATTCAAGATTTCCTTTATTATTATTCACAAATTTCTTGTTTAATTTCTACAAGCCTCTGAGGTACACTCCTGTCTGTGCAAACACTATGCTTTTATATACATGCGTACGCATAGTTTTGCTGTGCTTTAGGATGGGACATGAAGCCATTGGTTCATAAAATCATTGTTGCCTGACACCTAATTTATTTGCATTTCTATCGGAGTCTGTGTCTTCTCTAGGTCAATCATGCACAAATAAGAAATTCTGAATAATTTTCTAGATTTATAGTTTCTATTCCTTTTAAAAAATCTATTACACTTAATCAAAACTTCCAGAATATTTCAAAGATTGTCCCTGTCTTGTTTAGGAATTGACTGGAGAGTCCTCTGGTCTGTCACTATCAAGTTTGCCTTTAGTTTCTAGTCAATTTTCTTTATCATGCTAAATAAATTCCAGAATCACCATGAGTCTTTATCAGGGAAGGATATTTAAAATCCCTGAGTGCCTTGTGGCATTGGCTGGATCCAGTGATATTTTCTTGTTAATCTTCATTGCTGTTTCTTCACTGAGGAAACTGGGACCTCTGTTCGGAGAGGCTCCTGCTCTCTCTGTTCAGTCATGGCTCTTTGCGTTGTCTCTTGCTTGCTTTCTCCTACAGGACTAGCCGCTCTGCAGGACTGGCAGCATGCCAGCTCAGCCACTGGAGAGGCTGGCCCCCTATGTGGCCCCCTGACGTCTCTGGTGCCCTGAATAGGGAAGTTGTGGTTGAGGGGGAACAGTTATTGCCTGTCAGCAAGTCTTTGCTTGTGAAGTTCCCCATTCGCCCTTCATCGAATGATTTTAGCTTCTCTTAACAGTTGTCTTGATCTATTGTGTTGATGTTTTAATAGGGATTGTGAAATGATGATTTAAAAATTCATCCATGATTGTTTTTTTCTACTTAGCAGCTATAATTTTTCTGCGAAGAGAATGTAGGGTCACCCTGCAAAGAGTTTGTACACTCAGGGAGGCTGCTTGGTTCTTCCCCTTCCTTACCCTTTGTTGAGACAATGAGTTGACGCTATGGGACAGAGAATGAGGCAGCAAGAGTTAATGCGATGCTCCAGCCAGCAGTATGATGACGTCTCCTGTGTCTCCTACTTCTGTTAATAAATGATAGCATTAAAGAGTAGTTTTGCTCTAAAACTGTAGAAAGAGCCCTTTGTAAGGGCCACTAAAATGTTATGGAGGGAGGAATCTTGTTCCTCTCTGTGAATCATGGATGATCATTCTGCCTCCTTGACTTTCCACCTGGTCACCTCTGTTTGTTCTCCTGGTTGGAACATTCAGAGTGACTATTTGCCAGACATGGGGCACTTTCATCTGTCTCAGGTTGTTTCTGTTATTGATCATTATTGATCAGGTCATCTTTTAGCATTTCTCCTACTTGCAGAGGGATATTATGTAGCCTCCTGTCCAGAAGGACAAGTTTGGATCCCTGGGACTACCATGGAAGGTACCCTCGGTCCTTTGGAAGGTACACAAAAGGTAATTGTCAGGTTCTTTATGTTACAAACATCCCAGATCCTCCATGTAGAATCTACCAAATCTCCATGGCTGGTCCCCAGGAAGGCTGTCTCCCTGCTGTCTCTCCAAACCAGAGCAGCAGCTGTATTATGAGATGTAGGTGATAATGGGGGTGACAATAACAAATGTGTGTGTGTGTATGTGTGTGTGTGTGTGTACATGGACACAGAATCAGGAAGTGATTACAAAAGACAGAGTCACTTGGGAAAAGTTCCTAGCCTATATAGACATGGACTGTGTGAGTCGGAGAGTATGAACAACGGGCTTTCAACCCGAGACCCCAGGGGTGTAAGTCTCATCTCTTCTACTGCAGGCTCTGACATTTATCTTGAATTGTGTGGGTAGACAGTGACAATTCAGCTGGGCTTTGAAGTTCAGTTCAGGGCCAGTTGAATTATTCTGAAGGATACTTGGCCAGGTAAGGAAAGTCTTGCCTTTGAGTTTATTCTGTAGCATCAATGTGTATTTTGGATGTATGATTCTTTTTTTTTCTTATTCACTGGGGAAATTGAAGGTTGAGGCAAAAGAAAAACTGCACATTGGAAGCAAGATGGTATAGGGATTGTAACTAGTAAACAGGATACATGCTGTGAAATTTCACGGATGGAAACCATAGCTTGATCCTCATCCAACAAACACTGATGCAGCACCCACCACCAGCCTGGCTCTGAGGACAGGGCAGTGGGTGAGACTTTGTGCCTTGAAGAGTTTATTAAGCTAGATGAGAAATGCAGTAGATCAGTAGGCAATCAGGATGTGATGAGAATTTCAGTAAGGATATACTAGAGGAGAAGTAGAGTGTAAGGGTCCCTTGGGTGAGAACCCATCCTACCAGAGCATGGCCTTTAAAATAGAAAATATTAGGTGGCTTTCAAGTGTAGGCTGGGAGTGAGCAAAAGATTGGTGGGGTGCTAGACCTGGGGAAATGGCAGGGATTAATCACAGCAGGCCTGTAGGTCAGCAAGAAGTTTGAACAGTCTCCTGAGGACAGTGAGACATTGAAAGGAGTGACAGGAGCCAGCTGGTGTTTTGGAAAGCTACTTGTGGCCCACAGTATGTGCTCAATAAACGTGTGTGTACGGAAGGACAGCTCTTCCTGTTCTAGGCTTTAAGACAGACAGATGGTCCAGCAAAGAGGCCAGCATAACTGACCGTAGGGGGCAGGCTCGGCCCAGGCCTTCTCACCCACCTGCCTAGCGCTGTCCTTCCAGTAGCTCAATGAATTCCAGGAACTCAAGCCTCAGACGCAATCCTTAACCAATAGGGAGCCTCCATGATCTAGTAAAGCAAAGGAATAAGAAATCCAAGTTCACTGTTGTCGGGTACAGCTGTGACGTGGTGGTGTTTCTAAGACACAAGCAGCTAAACATGGGAAACTGTTCTTCAGAAACACCAGCTTGTGCACTTTTTCTGTCAGAGAATGAAAGGCAAAGGAGGCGGGGGACTCTAGAAGATAGGACTGAAACATAGATAAAGGCAGAGATAAGAAAGCTTCCTGAATTTCAAAGACTGCTGAATATTCGGTGCTTTGATTGGCAGAAAAAAAAAAAAATGGGGAAGAAAAGGTAAAGAAACCAGCTTGAAGTCTTGGCATATAGTTTCAATTTAGAGTCAGAGCAGAGGATGCGATGCACATCCTTTCAGCCTGTGGACTCTAAGGAGAAAGAAGAGGGACGGAAACGTGGCTGAGTTTTCTGGAGTGAGTCCGGGGAGCTGAAATGGTAAAGATGCTTCCAGAAGCAGGGAAACTTCTTGACTTCAAAAAAGTCAGCCTCGTGAGTTATTAGTGCTTTGCTCGGCCGCTACCTGGAGAGGCTCTGGTGGAGAGAAGAGCTCAGGAGCAGGAGGAGCCGCAGCCTCAGTCGGACAAGCGCTCCCTGCTGATCCTGCCACCTGAAGAAGGGCCTGGGAACAGCAGGGGCCAGGGCCAGTGTGGGTGAGCAGAGAGTGGCCAGGCCAGCTGGACCTTCCCAGGCCCTGAGCAGGAGAGCTGCTGGGAGCACACTCACAACTCGAGGTCAGTAGCCCCCAGGAAAAACTGGATGCTCCAAGTTCACATGCTATAACTTAACAGTGGATAAAGGGGAGGGACTGCCAATAATACCATGTGACAAGTAGATGCAGCAGGGAGAGAGCCACGGGACGAAGCTGTAATGAGTCGAAGCTCTATAAACCTGTGAGTTTGATGATGGGTGTAGTTTTTAGTAAAAGGATGCCATTTAAGTACTTTTCCTTAGTGTGTTCCTAGAAGAATTGTATTTAGCATAAATCTGATAGTGTTAGTTCTTGAGAATAAGACTGAGCTGGTTTTACCAGGGTCTGGGCCATTAGGCTTAGTCTTCTTTCTCTCCAGAAGTACTAGGTGAGGATAAAATTAAATGATAAATGTCTGCTATCTCAGGATTTACTACACTGTTCAAGCATTGGGAAACAATTCCTGTGAGAGGCAGATAGCTAAGTTAACTGTTTTGTAGTCCAAACGGTGTCTGTCCTGCATCAGCACCACCCGGCTCCACCACGGACACAGGAGCAGCACAGATCACCCGTGGACCCAGGAGGGTGCTTCGCTGTGTTATAGCTAAACTATTTACAGAAACCAGGCAGCAGCTGGATTCAGCCCATGGGCCATGATTTCTAGAACTCTGTTCTAGAGGACTCCTGCTGAATGCAAACTGAAGATTCTAAGTTGAATGAAAGTAGGTTTTATTGCTCACTCACTCCTCGGGGCAGATCTGTGGATTGCCTAAGTTCTAAGGGCATCATTGTCTGGAGGAGACCACATCTTCCTCATCAGATTTTCTTCACGAGAGTCACCTGGGCAGGGAGCAGACACTTAAGCGGTAGCGCTCTGTGGAAACATGCTGGGAGCGTGAGCCTCTTAACAATAGGGCACCCCAGCAGAAGAACCCAGCCAATCCCTTGCACCCAAAGGAGGAGGAACAGGACCTCACACCTGGACCCTTCCCAGCCAGCGGTGTGTTCTCAGAATGGCACGGGCGTTTCTCTTCCCAGCACATCAGCAGCTCTCTGAGCAAACACAGAAAGGTGTCAGTCAGGAACAGAATCCCCACCACACAGGCCAGGAACTGTAGCATGAGCCAGGGACGGTGGGGCTGGGGCAATTCAGTAGGACGAGAATCCCCACATGGTAGAGACAGGTGGGGAAGCAGAACACAGTGCAGATGGCAGGAACATTGTGAGAGACAAGGCCTCTGCCATGCATGCAGAACTCAGTGTGCGTGAAGATGGTGCAGCAGGCCACCCAGGAGTCTGCACTTGGAGGCCAGCTCGTGAGATGCATTCAGACGCATGTGGTCAGCTGACACGTTCTTAAATAGCAGAAGAATCCTGTAATATTTTGATTAATGGCTTCCTCGAGGACAAAGCTCTTTTACACAGACAGCTCTATTAGGAAAAAAACCTCAAGCCAAAACTCCTTCATAAATCATGCAAAAAATGGCTGTGGACACAACAAAAATAGCGCAAGTGCAGTCTCTATTTGTCTTTGGTTAGATGTTGATAAATAGGGCTCTTCCTTGGCACTCGGGTAACTGCTGAGCTGCTGCGTCAGCCCCAAGTCCTTCCGCACCTTCCGTGTGAATCTGTGACCTCTAGGTCCCTGGATTTCATAGTGCAAGTGCCCTAAGGTGGTTTTCATCTCTCAGCCACTTGGGCTTCGAAGCCCAGGGAGGGAAGGAGTTATTATTGATTACTACCCCTTCTCAAAACTTCTCCCACACTCCAATACCTTAGAGAAGGTTCCCTGAGGCCTTGGGAGCCCCTGAGAGTGGAAGATGCTTCATTATATTGCTTTTCTTTTGAGGTCCCTAGCAGCACACTGTCAAAGCTATCTGATTTGCCCTGACCCTCTGGTCTTCTACCTGCACTTCTGCCACACTTTTCCCTATCCTGACCCTGCTTTTCTTTTACACACACACACACAGCCACATATACATGTTTATAAGTTCATTTAAAAGCATTTAGGATTTTTTTATTTTTTAATAATTTGTCTGAAAACCCATTGTCTTTTGCATTATTTATTCTCAGCTGTCACCATGAAAGTATGACATAATGTGTGCCACTGGGCTCATAGAAGGCACTGTGAGGCTCAGTTGTACTTGTGGATCAGGATGGGTGGGGGATCAGGTGACATCAGTGAGTGAACAGCCAACAGAAAATGTGGCCTCTGCTGGGTTTGTCCTTTTCCTATTCATTGGTAATAAATTATTGTATTGAAGTGACATTCACATAACACGAAACAACCAATTTAGAGTGCATGATTAGGTGATGTTTAGTACATTCACAAAGTTCTTTAAACTACCACCTTTTTGAGTTCAAAACATTTTCATCATTCCCAAAGAGAACCCTATACCCTAGGCCATCTCTCCCAGTCCCTCCTTCCACTATCTAAATTTCTGTAAGGATTTCATTGAATCTGTAGATTTCTATGAGAGGTATTTCCATCTTAACTATTAAAATTTCCAGTTCATGAGCATGGGCTGGCTTTTAGACATACTTTCTAAGCACAAGTTTTTCATATTTAGGAAAAGTCATGCATCTTTATTTTCTTTCAGCAATATTTTGTAATTTTTCAATGTAAAATCTTACACATCCTTGATTAAATTTATTTATATGCATTGTATTTTTTGGGTGCTATTGTAAGTGGAATTCTTTTCTTAATTTAGATCTCACATTACTTACTGTTAGCATATAGAACAGATTTTCATGTGTTGATTTATCCTTCAACATTGTTGAATTTGTTTATTAGCTCAATAATTTCTGGTGGATTTTGGGGGGATGTTTATATATAAGATCATGTCATCAGTGAACAGAAAGAGTTTTAGTTCTTCTTTTGGGTATTTGGATACCTTGTGTTTCTTTTTCTTGCCTAATTGCTCTGGCTGAAGCCTTCAATGCAGTATGAATAGCAGAGGTGCAAGCAGACATCCTTGTCTTCTTCCTGATCCCAGGGGCACATTCAACATTGAGTGTGATGTTAGCTGTGGGCTTTTCTCAAATACCTTTTATTAGCAATAACTTAAATTCTATGAGTATCAGTTTCCTTATCTGTCATTTGCCTTTTTCAATGAAAAATTCATTCCCTGACCTGTTTCAATATCTCTTTAGGGGTTTCACCTCCTCCAAGATCCTAGCTTGAACCAGCAACCTCCACCGTGGGTACTCCTGGCTCTTCCTGAATTCTACAACTCTAAGGCAGAAATAAATTCTTCTATTGTTCCTGTTTGAACTTGTTTCCCCATCCCTGCTTGTTTTTAAATTTTTTCTATCACTTTTCTAGTAGTTTCTCTCAAGAAGTATCTCGGTTGTACCATTAGGAATGTTTTCTGACTAAACCCTGCCTAAGAAACACAAAGTTAAGGATGCCTATTGTTATATTTAAATATGAAAATAGGTAATCTCTGGAAGTAAGTTCATTTATTTTCATGTCCATGGAAATTATTCTAGTTCTAGCCATCATTCCTTTTCTTAGATATAGTTATGGTTTCCAAATAGTTTGATATCCCTTCTAGTTCCTTTCCAATCTTTTCTTCACATAGCAGCCATAAAAAATCATACCATATCAGATGTATATGGAAACTTTCTAATTGGCTTTTAAGTCTAAAATTTTATTATATCAAACACTATGCTCACACTCCAGAGGTGGTGGATCCAGTAGTTAATGATGCCAACTGAGACCCAAGTTTATTTCCATTTCTCTGTCATTGTATCTGTCCTCAGGCTGAGTTTCTTCAGATAGCTGCCTGTAGGACCCGGAGTAATATTCTTCCTTGTTCACATTCATTGGAGGGGGCAGGATAGGGGTGCATAGGAAATGTTGTCTTGGTATGGAATATAAATAATTTCTTTACTCTGATTGGGTCAACGTGGGCCATGGTTGGCTTCTTCAACTCCTCAAATCAATCACAATCATCAGTGGAATAGCTTAGATTCATCATAACACCCCTGTGGTATGGGGAAATGAGTCGGCACCCAAGTAAAATCAAGTTCTTGTTAGAAGCACGGAAAGGGAAGTGGGTGATGGTCAGTTACCCACTAAGAGTTTAAATCAGATTGGTCGTGCTGGTGCTCTCATTTTCCCTGAGGACTCATATTAGGAGGTCCTGACTGGCAAAGCACTCTCACTCCATCTGATTGCACAGTCAGATCTCCTGTCATTTTCTATTCCATTTCCCACAGAGTCTGCCTGGGTGCTCTTGCTCTCCTGTCCAGCTGAATTGCTGTGCTTGCACCTGCTGCACCCTCGCGTACCTAATGCCTCCCAGTTCTAGACGTCTCCATACATAGTCACTCCCTGAGAGAGCCTTACCCCACCCTGCCTAAAGAGGATCTGTGCTTGGTTGCCAACCCTAGTTGTTCTCTCCTATGCCAACACATTCTTATTCACTTTATAACATGAAAACTGTTTTTTTCCCCCACATTTTTATTGGTGCACTACAGTGGTGTGTAATGATGGGATTTATTATTACATATTTGTTCATGCACCCAATATAACAATATCATTTGGCCAGTATCAGTCCCCAGCACTTCCCCACTCCTTCCCCTTTGTCCCTTTCCTCTACTGACTTCCTTTTGATTTTTAGGAGATCCACCCCCACCTTTCTTTGCCTGTTTCTTCTCTAGCTTCCACATGAGAAAACATATGACTCAACCTTAGGAGTTTGACTTATTTTGCTTAACATGAGAATCTCAAATTCCATCCATTTTCTTGCAAATGACATAATTTCATTTTTCTTTATATCTGAATAAAACTCCATTGTGTATATATGCCACATTTTCCTTATCCATTCATTCATTGACAGACACGTAGGCTGGTTCCATAGTTTGGCTATTGTGAACTGTGCTGCTGTAAACATGGGTATGCATGTATCACTGCAGTCAGATGACTTTAATTCTTCAGGGTAAATTCCAAGGAGTGGTGTAGCTGAGTCATACGGTTGTTCCACGCCTAGTCTTTTGAGGAAGCTCCATACTGATCTCCATAGTGGTTGTAGTAATTTAGAATTCTACCAACAGTTTAAAAGTGTTCCTTTTAGCCCACATCCCTCCAGCATTTATTATTATGTATTCTTGATGACTGTCATTCTGGACTGATGTGAGATGAAATTTCAGTGTAGTTTTGATATGCATTTCCCTAATTGCTAATGATGTTGAACATTTCTCATATACTTGTATTTTTTCTTTTGAGAGTGTCTGTTTAATTCACTTGACCATTTGTTAGTTGTATTATTTGATTTGGGGTATAATTTTTTAACAATAACTTTATTTGTATGTCTGTTTTTCCAAAATCTGTCTTTCTACATAGACCAGGATTAGGAATTATTTTCTGTAAAAGGTCGTAAAGTGTATATATTTGGTCTCAGGGACCTAACTGTCTCTGTTACAAGATACCTCCTAGTGCAACATGTATGTGTGCATGGGAGTGTACATATGAGTGTGAGCATGAGAATGTGTGGTTGTGTACATATGTAGCTGTAAGCATGTGTGTGAGTGTGTGTGACTGTGAGCATGTG
The DNA here is from genome assembly GCF_001458135.2 of Marmota marmota marmota. NCBI lineage: Eukaryota > Metazoa > Chordata > Mammalia > Rodentia > Sciuridae > Marmota > Marmota marmota. Next base: position 3,895,622 of record NW_025999991.1, on the reverse strand, counting down.
AGTATATGACTATGAGCATTTTGTGCATGTGCGTGTACATGTGTGTGAATGTGAGTATGTGCATTATGTGAATGAGAATTTATGTGTACATGTATGTGTGAGCATATGAGTGCATGTGTGTGTATGTGTGTGAGTGTACATATGCATGTATGGGAATGTGTGTGACTGAGAATATGTGAATGTGTTTGACTTTTATGACTGAGCATGTGTGTGCATGTGTGTATTGGAGGATGTGTGAGTGCATGAATATGTGTGCTAGTGTGAGTCAATGCGTAGGTGTGAACATGTGTGTAAGAATGTGTGAGTGCATGCATGTGGGAGTGTAAACATGTGAGTGCCAGCATGCGAGAGTGCGTATGTGGTGGGTGAAGTGACAAAGGTCTGAGGCAGGATGTGGTGGGTACAAGGGGACAGTTAGAAGGGTGCTTTCTTTAGCACTTGAGAATTCTTGGGCCTTGCTCTCACTCTTATTTTGTAAGTCTTATTTTGGTTGGCACCTGTTAAAAGGAGATCTTATAAATAAGACTTGATGGATGAAATAAATTTTTTCAACTCAGGTATATATTCTTGAGTCCTTGCCACTGCCAGTCCATTTTTCATGGTGACCTAAGTTATCTCACAAAATGTAAAATTGTCCATATCAGCCACAAGAACAAGATTTTCAGTGGATCTGTTTCTTCCATAGATATGCTTATGCTACAGACTAATCCCTTTATGTGTGCCATTGAAGACACTTTTCTATCCAGATTTAACCTCATTTTTGGCCATTTCTTTACCTTTGAGACTATAATCATACCCCACAGTACAGTCACACCCCAAGACCATAGTCACATTCCCAAAGTATAGTCCTGTCTCTAGACTGTAGTCATATTTCCAGAGCGTAGTCATATCTCTAGGCTGTGGTCACACCCCCAGACTGTGGTCACACCCCCAGACTCTGGTCACACCCCCAGACTGGGTTACAGTTTACACCTCTAGACTTTAGTTACATCTTTACCAGTCATGTCCTCAGATTGTAGTTCCAGGTGGCAGTCACACCTTCAGACTGTAGTCATACACTCCTAGACTGTACAGATACCACTATACTGTAGCTACACCCCTAGATAGTAGTCATACCCTTAGTCAGTAGCTATACCCCCATATACTATAGTCACATTCCTAGATTGGTAGTCACACCCCTAAATAGTAGTCACACCCCTAGACAGTTGTCACATTCCTAGATAGTAGTCACACCCCCATCTACTATAGACATACTCCTAGATTGTTGTCATACCCATATAGTCTGAACCCCTAGATTGCAGTTACTCTCCTAGATTATAGTCACAGCCTTAGACCCATACCCTTTAGACTGTATTCACACCCCCTAGGCTAGAGTCACACCCCTAGACTGTAGTCTTAACCCCTAGACTGTAGTCACACCATTTCCTGAAAATGCCTTACATGAACATATCTTTCTTCCACTTTTTTCTGTGAAACCTTTCTAAAATCTATTAAAATGAATGCCTCCCTCTTTGGGCTGTCAAAAAACTTAATCAGATAATTTGTATAGAAATTATCATTCATTGTAGTAAATTGCTTTTCTGTCTTTCTGACCCACTGTGTCACCTGTGGCTGTGAGCACGGCCCTGATCTCCTCATGCTTGTATTTCCAAGGACTAAGAGGGGTAGCTGGCGTAACGGTCAGATTGGGGTGATTGTTGTGCTGAGTTACTTACAGAACAGAGATAACAGGTACCTCTTCCGACTGAAGTGCGTAGCGATACTATGATATCAGACGTGGGGCTTGATGGAAAGTAAAGGCTCTGAGCGCACCAAGGGGCCTGGTGCATAATATACGCACACGTTGAACTGATCGGGTTCTTAGACACTGCAAACTTCGTGTTCCCTGAAACCGTCCCCACGTTGGCTGCCAGTGGCGCCTGCAGGACACCATAGATAAACTTCTGGGCGTCAGGCCATCCTCAGTGACTGCCACTCACCCGCTATTGGTGCTGTCAGTGGGCCAGATACTCCACAAGCCTGTCTTCATAGAGACAGGATCTTTGTCCTGGCGTGTTAAGGTGTTCTTCACAGAGTCCCAGGGATTAGAAGTGTTACTTGGAAGTAGAGGAAGAGCAGTGGTGCCCCTGGGCAGCCAGTCACATTCTGGGTACGGTCCTGTGGCCAGGTACCACACAGCCGCTGGTCCACTGGGCCAAGTCGTGCAGAACCGCTCTGGCCGCCTCGGCAACTCTGCGTGATCTGTGATCCTTTCAAAATAAAAAGTTGAATAAGGAAGTCAGGCAGAATGGTGGCTTTGTATGAGGTCTGGACATGGTTCTGTTGGGTATGGAGAGCCCTCCCTGGTCTGTCATCTCCACCTAAGCAAGTGCCTAAGGCCGGCTCGCAGGTGGAGGAGGAGGAAGACCCTTATGCTGGATGGAGACTCTGTCCCCAAGGCCTTGACGCACCTCTCCTTGACCTTTAGCCTCTGTTCCCATCTCCCCTTGTCACTGAGGAGTCCTTGGACCTTCCTGCTGAAAAGGAGACACTAGCTCCTGCCTGCCTCCCTTTCCTGCTGAGGTTTTCTCCTGCACTTACCACCTCTAACTTGTTACACATATTTTTTACTTTGGGTTTTTTTGGTTTCTATCTCTTCCCACTAGAATGTGGGCACGGCAAGAAGCGCGCGCATGTGTGTGTGTGTGTGTGTGTGTGTGTGACGTTGAGTCTGTCTATCCTCATGTCCTAGAACAGAGTTGGGCACCTAGAACACACTCAGCAAACGCTTATTGAATGAATGACTTTCTGTAGAAAATGAGATCTTGAAAATAGCTGTTCCCCGAGAGAGAAATAGCTCAAATCTGCCCATCCTTGTATGAGAGCAAACCTGCCTTTGAAGCTAAGACCTTCTTCCTGTGTTCATACTTCAGAAAAGAAGACGCTGCTGATAACATCTGAAAGGAAGGAGACCGTCATTGTGCTGGGCCTGAGATGTAACGCTGTACAAATTGTTTTTTTTTTTATGCACCAGCCTCCCAAGCAGTTTCCAGAGATGGATTATCTTACTTTCCTTTTGGCTATTCTTCATGTACATAAAGGTAAAAAAAATCTTTTTGTCTTCATTTAACAAATTATCTCGATTTTTAGTATTTCAGTGTGATATGTGCAGGATTTCTTTGATAATTTCTCACTTGTTCCAAGGGCTAGAAGTTACAACTGCCAACATGAGCAGTAGAAAACTGCCAGTCTTCCCAAGATCTCAACTTCCTTCCTTCCTCTTATTAGAGAGCTTAAGGTATTTATTTGGTATTCCATTATCAAGTCTAACTGAATTTATGTCATGTTTGTATATTTCAGCTCTATGTGAAGAGACATTTTGGGACACGACTATTAAATTTGCTGAGAATATGACTCTAGAATGTATGTACCCATCAGTGGACATTACCCAGGTGGAGTGGTTTAAGATCCACGATGTGCAGAAGTCCATAGGCTTGCTCCACCCCATTTACGGTGTGGTCATCCATGAGCCCTATGACAAGAAGCTTCACCTTTTGAACTCAACGACGGCTCCCAACACTGTGATCCTCTCCTTTTATAATGCCTCTGAGACCGATGTCGGCACCTATTCCTGCTCTTTCCTGACTTACACACATGGAACTTGGAAAAAGACAATACGTGTGGTTCAGTCAGGTAAGGGCAAATTTCGTTTTCCCTCTCCCCACCCCACAATATTGAATTCCACAATACTCAATACTGTCAAGCCCAAGTGGAAGCTGCAAATGCTTTATCCTATTCTTGGGGCTTTCCCCAAACCCTTTTCCAGGTTGTATGATCTTACTGTTTCAAAGGAGTGATTCTGTGGACCAATTTCATTTCTTAGTGTGCTGTCGTTTCCGCGTGGAAGTGTCTCACTGATTTCAATACGGAAGCAGAAAGCACGGGCTCTAGGTGTCTTCGTGAGAACACGAGCCTAGATTCGTGGATGGGGCCACATGTGAGTTCAGGAGTCAGCCCTTTGGCTAGGCACTCAGCACTGGCTTCAACCTCTGGACGGCTCCGGGTCCTTGTATACTACGTCATCTGAGATTATTAGTGAATCTTGGCAGGGTTCAAACAGTGGCCCTGTCTTTTGCCCCTTCCTAATTCAACTAGAGAGGACTCTTCCTTCAGAAGTCACTGGCTATCGTGTGAGAGTCTAATGATGTCTTGGGATATTTTTGCTCTGTCCCCCTGTGGTTGTGGTTTGGTCCTTCTGTAGTGGCCACATAGAGTGGATATGATTTACTGAGAAAGCTTGGGTGTTGTAGCCAGTACTTTTATATAAACTTGTATCAGTGGCACTCCTTCTCTCTCTTAATCTTGGGTTTCTGAAATGGTAAATTGAGTTAGTAATAGCACTCTCTTTGTTGAAGAGTTTAGGGAGACTATATTTAAAGAACTTGGCCCATGGTCATCAGAGAATAGGAGGTATTACTACCATCACTATTACTAGCATTTCCTGTGCTTTTGATACAAAATGATTAATGTTGACATTTTCATATATAAGTGACAGTCTAATTTTGAAACCATGCATTTCTTACCTGGTGACTTTCAAATCACACTCCTTGAATATATAGAGGAGAACACTATATGATTTATTTTTAAGAGAGTCATGTTCTGTGCTTCAAACACACACACGTGTGCTTATTGCTATGTGTGTGTGTGTGTGTGTGTGTGTGTGTGTGAACGTTGCAGATAATTGAAGCCAGAGCTGCTCACATGGCAGGCGAACACCCTGCTGTTGAGCTACAACCCCAGGCCAAGCAAACCATGTTCCAAAGCACGATTACAGTATTATATGAGGAATATAAAGCTATTGCAAGGAAAGAATGTTTGTGTACATGGTTTCCCTTTCTCTTTATGTTTAGCTCAGGACTAATTTTGTGTATATAGCTAGGACTTATAGAGTTAATTGGCAACACCGCCTTAATTACACACTAATTTTTTGAAAGACTCCATCTTGCCATACAGAACCCATTTGCTGCTGTGTGCAGACATCTGTTCAGTGCTGTTTGCAAGTATAGTCCCCTTCTGACCAGTCTTTCAAGTGAAGGTGTGGGTTAGTAAGGGTCTTGGAATGGAGCAAGCCATTGCACATGGGGCCTGAGCCTCCAGGGCTGGAAGGAGGTGGGCCCCTCTCCCTGCCATGCATGGTCCAGCCTCTGAAATTTTAGCAGCAGGTCAGGTATTTCAATTTCTGTTACAAGGCAACCAATTGAAAACAGGCAGCCTGGCCTTTTCTGAATGTTTAGGATGGAGTATGGAGCTGAATTGTCAAGGTTATTGCTGTGCCACGGTAGGATTTTTAGCATCATGTGCGAACAGCTTTGGGAATAGTCCTCTATTCTTATCATCTAAATTTGTTGTTCTTCTTATATTTTGAACAGGGTAAAAGAGAGCTCCCCGCCTGATGGGCTTTTTCATGATCAAGGGTGAAATATTCAGCTAGTTGCCAAAGAGGTACCCAGTCCTCATCTGGCTCCATTCCTTGTGATGGTAGCTTTAAACATGTTCTGTTCCTGTTGGTCTTGGTCATTTTTATTTTTACAGAACAGTTGATGTTGTGAACCAGTGATTCTACCTCACTGGGAGATTTGAGGGCTTTCTTGTTTCAAACTGAGGATGATAGAGACTTTAAACTGAATATTAGTTGTATTTCAAAGTTTACGTTGAATATAACAAAGATTTTCCTTATGTGTTTTGTTCACAATATCCAGGATCTCTAATGATTGCGTTTTTGATTTAATGTCAAGGGGAGCTGATTATCTATTTAACAAGAAAAAACTAAAACTTGAAATCTGAAAATTCTAATTTCTATAACAGATTATAAGAACTTCAAATGGATGAAGGAATCAAGTCCCTGTCCTCTAAGTGTGTTGACTTCTGCTACTTGTTGGTAGCTTTTCAGGTGTGGGGGATTGCATGTGTCAGTGTTACACAGATCTTCTCCCTTAGCCCCTATTACACACTTGAGTGTGGGCATTTCTTTGATTTTACAAGTGAGGGTACTGAGGTCTGGTGGCCTTTCCAAGGCTTCAGGCTTTGCATGTGTCCCACTGGGCAAAGTTGTAACTAGACATAAAGTGACAGCTTGGGGGACATGTTCCCCCACCTGGGCCCTTCCTGGGAATCATCAACCATTGCCCACCTTGTACCTCCTCTTTCCCCACACACTTTCTGCCTAGAGCTGGGCCAATTGAATGTCTTATTCTGGATAAACAATACTGCTAATAAAAAAAATTCCTCAAAAATGTGTCTTAGTTTAGGAATAGACATTTGTGAATTAGCAATGGATTTAGACTATAGTAATAACAGCTGCATGAATTTTAGTTAATTCATGGGGAAACCTGTTGAGGTGACTTTGGAGATAACATTTCAAAAGCAGCCCTTTTGTGCAAGAGTAGTGATGGAAGTAGGGTCCTGGGGAAAATTTCTGCCTCCCTGAAATCTCTGGCCTTACTGGTCAAAGTAAAAGAAAATGTAGTTTCTGTTAAAGAAAACGTAATTCTGTTTATGAAACTTACCACCAAATGGGTGACCCACTCAAATATTATGCTACTTAACTTTCACACGGTACCTACTTTTGGTATGAAGTATCCAAATGTCATCTCATTTAACATTTGAAAAATACCATGGAGTGATCATGTTTTCCATGTCACGACTGAGGGCACTGAGATTCAGGGTGGTTAAACAAGACGTGGCACAAGACATGGTCTCAGAATGGGGAAGTGACTCTCTCCCTGCCCCATCAACAAATGGGCTCAACTCAATATGATACTTTGGGGTCTCAGGTATTTTCTATATTAAAAAAGAAATTTAAGACTATGTGGGCAGCAGAATATTAGATATAAACCTGGAAAGTTACTGTGACCCAGATCTTGATGTACTGAATGGAGTTTGAACTTCTCTAATCTAGACCTTGCTGAACATTTTTTAGAGAGAGAGACACAGAAAAAAGACCAGTTTGTTTTTCACTGCCAGCAAGATAAAATTAGGTTCAGGTTAAGTCCCAAGCGATCTGCTGGGGTGCCTCCTCTTGCTGGGGAAAGGCAGTCTTTTGTTGTTTTCACTTGATTGGTGAGGCCCATCCACATTATGGAGGACCATCTGCTTACTCCTAAATCACTGATTTAAACATTAATCTTATCCAGAAACACTCTTCAAGTTTACTCAAAAAATTACTATCACATCTATTTTGGAAAATCATATGGCATTAGTCAGGTTAAAGAATCACATATCCTATTATCCAATAATTCTACTGTTTGATGTTGTAAAGATTGCCCCAATTGGGAGAAGTGCCCAACAATATTTGCAATAGTGACCGTAAGAGCTAAAAAAATGGTAACAAGCCAAGTACCCATCCCCAATAGGATGGGCAAAGACCTTGGCAGCATACATACAGCAGTGTACTCTGCATCCCTGGAAAGGCACGAAGTGTGACTCTGCTCACCAACAGGGATGAATCCTGGGAACATCGCGTTGGCGAAAGCAAGCAAGTTACGGAAGGATACGCAGGGCATGATTCCTTTCCTTTAAAGGTCAGAGACATGTAAAATCCAACAATATGTTATTTATGTGTGTCAAACACAAATGGTGAAACTACAAAGAAAAGCACAGCTTAGAAGCGTGAGCGGGAAGGAGCCAGAGTCAGGAGGGGCCACAGGTTCTCAAAGCTCACACTATTGGTTTACACTCACCTAAAGTGTTTTATTTCCCACTTGTCTCAAAAATATTTTATAACATTTCTTTCAGAACTACTGAATTCTAATAAAAATGTTGAAGAAAGATGTGATTCTGATTTTTGAGCAGTTCAAAAATAATTGTCTAAGTTAAGGATGAGATTTTCATTTGGATTTGGCCTGCAGGTCAAAGAGAGGGAAGCTGCCAGAATGATCTTGAAATTTTATGATCCAAGGAAAGAAAAATGAGAGTTTCAATTGAAAAGATGGGAAATCAGGAGCCCACCACGGCTTGGAGGAAAGGAGAAATGTCAGTTTCAGGAGCATTGAGTTGTCAAGTAGCCTGAGATTGGCTGACAAAGGAACTATTGAACTAATGAATAGGAGCTGGTATTGGATGATAAGCGGTTTTCCAGTCATTGGAGTGAGACTTGATGTTAAGAAAGATGGTTGGTGAAGTCCTGTGGACCGAGGCTGCCATCCAAGGGCTGGAGGAGGCTGGTGACCCTGAAGTGTGGAAGGGGTTTCTATAACGCACAGAGGACACAGGGGAAGCAGGGAGAAAGCCGGGTAAGGAGAGCAGAGGCGGAGCAGGTGTGCTACTGACTTGGAGCAGCGGACACGTTTAACTGGGGTTGCAGGGGGGTGGTCATCTGTCCCGCTCCACCCAGCACGTGCTTGGTGTTGGCCATGTCAGTTTTCTGACCCTGTGAACTTGCATGCAGTCTGCTTGTCTCGACTGGGCACAGATGTTTCACACTGTCTCCGTTTAAGGCTGCATTCTGTCCCGGGCTGGAGGAGGCTGTCTGTATCACCCATGCTTGTTCTGAGAAGGCCCCATCCCTGCTCCCGTCAAAGCCATGCTCACAGCCTGGGGGCCAGTCACTCTGTCGTGATCTCCTCCTGTGATCTTGCATACGTGTTTCTCCTTAGAGGCCCTTTAATATCAAGGGCTCCAGAATGGATGGCAGGTCTGAGGAATCCCATGACAGAAGGGATTCTCCAGATTGCGGTGGCTTCCTGCCGGTTGGGGCCAGCACGGTCAGCCTTTTCCCCAACGTGGGTGTGATGTCAGGGTGCAAAGATGGGATCTGGCTTGTATGCATGGGCTTGCTGATTTGGGGGAAATAAACTCATTTATTAACTCACTCATCAAGACTTTACTAAAAACCTTTGACGTTCAAAGTAATATTTAGTGGTTGGAAGAAAGGGATAAAATTGTATATTGTAAATTATAATTTAAGGCAAATAGCAACAAGTATTACTGTAATTTACAGGACAGAATTCACTCTGTGTGTGTGTGTGTGTGTGTGTGTGTGTGTGTGTGTTGCTGGGGATTGAACCCAGGGCCTTGTGCCTGTGAGGCAAACACTCTACCAACTGAGCTATATCTCTAGCCCCAGAGTTCACTTTTAATTAGAAATTCAGAATAGATTCCCTGAAAAAGTGGAATTGGAACTTAACCTTGAGGGAGGTAGGTCAGAATATTTGGACACTAAGATGGATGAAGTAACATTCCGAGAGAATTGCTTTAGAAAATCCTCCAGAAAAGAGATAGCTTTGGGTCTAGCTCAACCAACTCTGGAAGATTATTTTCATTTTTTAAAGAAGACTCTAACAATAACCCCAAACAGTGAAAACCTCTAAAATCAAATGAACACATAAGATGGGTCGATAGATCAGTGCAGTTTCTTCTGGTTTACAATTCGTGGCTTGGTTTATTGCAATGCTGCTTCAGAAGGCATAGGAAGCCTGATGTATTTTGCAATTGTTTTTCACCATCTACCTTAAGATATTTGTGCCCTTTCCTTACTGCCTCACTTGGCCTATCCCAAATACAAAGGGAAGGAAGAAAATGTACACAGATGACTTCCTTTGCCATCATCGAAGGTGCACAGTGCAGGGGCAGCTGGGCCTGGAAGTTCTTTCCTGTCCAAAGTAGTAACAATGGGAGACGAATGGGCCACGGAGGAGCCCCCCACTTTCCTGATATGGGGGTCGCCAACAACACACTCCAGCTACACTTTTGATTTTACTTTGTATCATTTCTCCCTCCCTCCCTCCCTCCCTTCCTTCCTTCCTTCCTTCCTTCCTTCCTTCCTTCCTTCCTTCCTTCCTTCCTTCCTTCCTTCCGGAATGAACCCAGGAGCACTTTACCACTGAGTTACATTCCCACCCTTGTTTGTTTGTTTGTTTTTGATTTTGAGAGAGGGTCTCACTACATTGATGAGGCTGGACTTGAACTTGTGATCCTCCTGCCCCAGCCTCCTGAGTCTCTGGGATTAGAGGTGTGCATCACCACGCCCAGTTGTTTTTTGACATTTCTGGATGAGGTTGCATTCTTTATTTTTATTATGCTTTTATCTTTTAAATTTTATTTTTAATTGGCAGATATAATGGAATGTATTCATGGTGTATGGTTTGATGTTTCAACACATGAATACATATGCTTTGTCCCAGTGTGGATTCATTGAGTTGTGACCATCCTAAGCATCTCTAGTGCTTTTAATTTTTTAAAAGTGGGATGGAATAATAAGTAAAAAATGCTCTAGATCTATGGTTTAAAGAATGAAGCCATAAACCCTTCTTAAGGCCCATCCTAGCAAGCTCAGAAATAAGTCATAAAAGTTTTCCCTTTTCTATGTTTATGTGCATGTGTTTATACAGACATATATAAGACTAAAAAAAAGTGTGTTAAAGGATACATTTCAGTAGTTTTTCATTAAAAGATAAAGAGGGAAGGTATTTAATGGTGCCTATAAGTAATAGTCAACTGGTGAAACAGGAACACTTTAAAGGCTCGGGAATTGCAGGCCTTAATGAAATAAAATAGCGTATAGGAAGCCAGATAATGAAGAGCATTTTAAGACCCACGGAAAGCAAGGTTATGGTCCCTGAGCTTCTCAAGGGCACAGTAAATAGGAATCAGAGTGAGATGGTGACGATGTCCTGTGCCAAGGCTGTTGTTATTGACTTGCTCTCCCTGTGCCGAGCCTGGGAGGAGACACTGCAGTAGACGTGTCACCTGGCGACACAACCCTCTGGCAGCTCTGTGGCCAAAAACCAAAGTGGGAAAATTTTTAAATCGCCCTCTAAGACAAGATACTACTAGCTGACGTTGGTGATCGAAGCCGACACCTGAACCAATGTACACGCTCTGGTCCAGGTGTGGGTTTTGGAGTGACGTCTGTCTGGATTCTTCAGTTCTTGCTCCACTTTCTCTGTCTGTCTCTATGCTTATGAGAGAACCCCGACTTCTACACTCATTAGCTGTAGCAAAATACAGAAAGGAACTCATAATTTAGACTTGATTGAATGCACCCAGCCTCCCAGAGCAGGGGACGGACCTGCTTAAAACCCTTGTGTCCACTGTACAAGCCCGAGCCTTGTTGACACATCTATTAGTCCCAGGATGGCCGTGGGGTAGGGCACACTGGGCTGAGTTGCTGGAGAATGAGCCTCGGCCGGGGGGGGGGTCTTGCCCAGCCCCCACATCCCCAGGGGCCCCTGAATGTTTCCCAGCTCAGCTGGAGGCTGTGCGGCTCTGGAGTTTTCTGCTTTTAACTCTCAGCCATCAAGACCCCTCGCGCCTCTTGCACTGGTTTCCACCACCGCTGCTCTTCACCCGGCACCCAAAGGTACTGCCAACCACAATCTCTGGAAGGCGTTTCCTCTGCAGAGTAGGTGTCCATGTGTGGGTGCTCTGCCTGAGGACGGTGGAAATGTGGCTTCGTGCCTGAGCAAGAGCTGGCGTCAGACAGTCGTGGGTGTCCACGCGGGTCACCGTGGAACATGTCCCCCCCACGCCCAGTGTGACGGGTAGGCTTCCGTGCTCTCCACGATCCCTGTCGTGGAAGCTTGAAAACTACAGAGGGTGGGCATCGATCTCTAGCACTCTCAGAAACTTCTCTGTAGGATGAGGTGCAGGTGTGAGTGGACTTCATAGAAACCTTAAAGGAATTTACACATGGACACATATTTGTGACTGAAAGTTAAAGTTTGCATTTTACAAAATAAAGAGAGCTAGATTTTCGAATGTGCAAACAAACAAGAACATAAGTAGCTGAAGAAAGAGAGAAAGTAGAGATTTCAGCTTACCCTGCTTGGGCTCCCGGGGAATTTCCCTTAGAGCCAAAGCTGCCCCTGACAGTTGTTCAGCCTCTGTAAAGAGACTTGGCTCCTAAGCTCTGCTTTTGATGCAGGTCTTTGTCTTTCCTCGGTTTTATGGGGAGTGGAGGCTGCAGGCAGGATGACTTTCCCTTTCCTTCTAGAACATGGTAGGAGACTATTTGTGAAGACATTAAAGATTTTGAAACTGTTAAGAATTTTAAGACCATCAAGTCAATCCTTCAGGGATCAATGCAAAATTACTCCCCCAGGCAACATCACTTCTACTTACTCTAGAATAGTTTTAATTAAATAACTCAGCTGATGGGGCTGCTGGCACTTCCCTTGAGAGATTATTCACAATCCAATAAATCTCAATGTGAGAAAATTTCCCCTGACTTCAGCTATTTAAGCAACTTACATTAAAAAAAAAAAAAACCTTCATAATCTTCCAAGAGAAAAACTCCAATGTTTCATAGAATATTGACAAAAGAAGGTTTCTGAGGACAGAGGTGCAGTATACAGCATTCATGGCACTGGCCCATAAATAGCTATGTGCATGTTACCTGCTGAGTTCAGTGGTGTGCTGATTGTGGCCTGTAAGAATGAAGTCTGGTATGAGTTCTGTATGTAAATGCTCCATTTAACTAGCAGGATACTGAAGAAATGTAACATTCTCATTTCAGATGACTAGTTCCTAAGCACAAATTGTCCCATTTCTTGGCAGGTCACATGGATTCTTTATGCTACCAGCACTGTCATTTCAGAATAGCTTAGAGAAGGGTGTGTGTGTGTGTGTGTGTGTGTGTGTACGCGTGCATTCTGGCGGGCAAGGTAATTTCCTTCACTTATTAAATAAAGAGCATTTACTTAATCCAAGTCTATAGAAAATTTTAGATCCTATTCCTAATTTATTCCATGAATGCATAAATTCATTGTTCCTTACAAACTGGATGCTACAATTGGATATATACTCTTTCCATTTAAGAAACAGCCAGTAGATTCAATTATCGTCTTTGAGACAGAGCTTGGGTATATTAGTGCATGTCCACAAATGAGACCATTTAGTCTGTCCCATTAGCTCGTGAGATCAGATTTCTTAAGATATCTCTTTATATTCTTTTAAGAAACAGAGTTGCCCATTTAAATTAAATAAAGGTCACTTATTTAACATAGGACTTGTAGCTTCCTTATTCTATTTTTATTAAGTCCTAGAAATGGTTTCTAAAAGAATGAGCATTTAATAAGATGGAAATATTTCCAACTATAGGCGTTAAATTTCTTTGAGCTCCCACAGTGTTTGAATTTTGATTCTTAACATAGTCTGACCGGTATGATTTTAATGAAAAAAGAAGAACTAATCTTAAGGGAAAATCATTAAGCCCTGTTCCTGAAATGATACTTTGGAGTATAGAATTTACTTTATTAGATGAATGTTGACAACAGTAATTTAAACATTTGTGTGAATTTTGTGAATGCTTTCTAAATTAATTAAAGAGACATTTATTTTATGCCATGAGGAAATGCAGAAAAAAGTAAAAAGGTCCCTGTTTTTGAGAAGTTTATAGTCTCAAAGGGGAAGTACCCGCCTATATGCCATGTGAACTTGTGACCCAGGTGACCATACGGCTGGGTGGAAGCTGGTAAAGAGTACAAAACAAAGTTTGGGGAATTGAGAGGTGGCTGCGATTGCTCCTTCTTTGTGGAACCATGACCTACAAATCGGGGTAAGTTTGGATGGGTGGAGGTGAAGGATGGCAGGAAGAGGGGGGTCCAACAGGAAGACGCATTATCAGAAATATCACCTACAAGGGAAATTCTCTGAGTGTGGGGCATATGAAAAACACATTGGGTTAGAGGCCCGAGAGAAGGTTGATGGGTGGGAGATCTAAATTTTGGATTTCACCCGGTGGTTAGTGGCCAGGTTGGCCATGTCTGGAGCTCTTACCCTAGCCACAGCGCGTAGGATGATAAAAGGTGAGAAAGCAGAAATATTGGCAAGAATAGGGGGGGTCTGGAGTCCCCAGTGAAGCAGGGCCGTGTCTTGGGCGTGGCCGGTGATGCGACCTCCGCAGTGTCCCCACTCACCTTCCTCAGGAAGAAGGCTCTCCCCAACTTCCTCCTTTCCATTCTCCCCTCTCTTTCAGCAAATACTAATAGAATATCTGTCAGGTTCTGGGAGCTGTGTGAGGTTGGGGGCACTCAGAAATGTCCCAGCCCTGATTTCAGGCCTAAGGCCAATGACAATGCCAGTCATGCTTGTTGGATGACTGTGGAGGTACAGGACAGTTGATGGTGATGCTGGGGGTGGAGGTGGCTTGTGTGTGTGTGAGTGTGTGTGAGTGTGTGAGTGTGTGTGAGTGTGTGTGAGTGTGTGTGTGAGTGTGTGAGTGTGTGAGTGTGTGTGAGTGTGTGTGTGTGAGTGTGTGTGTGAGTGTGTGAGTGTGTGTGAGTGTGTGAGTGTGTGTGAGTGTGTGTGTGTGTGAGTGTGTGAGTGTGTGTGTGTGTGAGAGTGTGTGTGTGAGTGTGTGTGTGTGTGTGTGTGTTGGAAGGATGGTGCTGGGGGGAAGGAAGGGGCATTCAGGAAGCTTCAGAGACCCAAAGACTCTTGAGTTTACTCAAGAGAAAGGAGATTAGAACTTCCTGGGTTAAAGGGGTTTGTGCTGTCAGCAGGGGGACAGTCCTGCTGGGTGGGGGACGTAAGCATGAAGGCGAAGGGAGTCTGGTGTGCTTGGAAGTCTGAGGCTTCATAAAGCTTGAGTGGAAGTTTGTTTCGTGGTCCTCGATGCCAGGTAGTGACCTTGGAGGGGTAGACAGAAGAAATTTGGAAGAAGCTCCAAATGTTTGTTTGAAGAGGGGAGATTGAGAACCCTGGGTTTGGAACTGCGTGTGCATGGCCAGCCCACGTTCTTACTCAGCTGTGTTTCCTTTGCAGCAGGATGGGTGTGAACTCAGGTTCCCTCTAGTCACAGTTTTTGTGCCACAGCTGTTTTGACTTATTCTTGAGGCAATGGGGAGCTATTAGGAAACTTGACTGGGCAAGTGAGTTGCAATTTGGAAAGTGTACTCAGGCAGGAGTCTAGAAAGGGGATCAGATGCAAAGGAAACAAAGGGAAATCTAGTCAGGAGGCTGTGGCGGGGTGAATTGTGTCCCCACAAAATCATATGTTGGAGTTCCAACTTGTTGTATTTCTGAATGTGACATTTTGGAGGTAAGGTCTTTAAAGAGGTAATTAGGTTAAAATGAAGTCCTTAGGGTGGGCCTAAGACCACTGCACGGCTGTCCTATGAGAAGAGACTGGGGCACAGAGAGAAAACCAGGAAGGCGTAGAAAGGATGGTTTCCTGTGAGCCAAAGGGAAGCCCTCAAAGGAAAACAGCCCCGGGGAGCCTTGAGTTAGGGCTTTCAACCTCCAGGATTGTGGGAAAAAGTAAGCATGGTGTCTTGTTACGACAGCCCTCTTTACTAACTCAGAAACTTGTTGTCTGGGCTTGATGCTATCAAATATGTCATACTCACTTGGTGGGGACAGTGCTTGACACTTCCAAGACACACTCAACAAAGCAGCAAGAGCCAAGAGAATCATCAGCATCAACCCTGATGGGACCAGAGGAAGGTGCTGATTCCATTCACACTGAAGTGGAACAGAGCAGCCTGCTGTGTGCATCTCCCAGGAGGTGAAAAGCGTTCCCCCGAGGGGTAACACATGTTCAGCACATCACATTTACAGAGGGGTTTTGAACATCCGGGGGATATCAGATTGATTGCCTTGTTCAAATGTGAACAAGATTGGAATAAAGCAAGTGGGGAGGTATCTATTTGAGAAATACGGTAGGAGAGAAGATGATTTGGACCAGGATGGAATGGTGGGGACAGAGTACACGTTGGAGAAAAAATTATAAATCAGATTGAAGGACCCCAAAACTGATTGAAGTAGTGGGTCAGGGAAGAGAAGTTCAGAATGACATCAGTTCCTCTACAGTGCTGAGAAATGGGAGGGAACCAGTTTGGAGAGGGATATATGGCTTTGGATACCTGTGAGTAAACGTTGGAGAAAAGTATCTGAAAATCTGAGGAATGTCATGGGGTTCTCCTTTGCCGTCTCCAAGGAAATTCTAAGAAAGTGGTTAGGTGTTGTTTTTCCTTGCAAGATCATGATGCACTCCCCAAACTGTATTGTATTTGAGATGCACTGACTACCAGAACATATACCCCGTTTTCTAGATGAAGGGGGTGAAACTCTCTGGCCTCTCTAGAGCTCCCAATTGGATGGCACCTGTTGAAAAGATACTTGTTCTGAAACATGGTGTCTGTTTGCAAATCCCAGATGTGCCTCTTTCAAATAAACAGGAGGTTGCCTGTTTCTGGCAAGATGATCTTGCCCATTTTATAAGTTAGATCAAGGGCTCCTCATTTCTTTCGAGCAATGTACGTTCGTGGTTCTAATGGAATGGGAATTTGGGGATTCTCTAATAGTTTCCTTCACAAAGAGGAGAACAAATAATTCACTAAGTGTCCTTGTCATTCTCTCTTTATTCACTGAAACATTGCTGTGGTCTATGCTGTTTTCAAAAGCTATCAAGTTTCTTTCACTCATTTTGTCTCCTTGATGTGTGGGAAAACTTTTATCCTTCACCTGAGTGTCTTTCACAGATATTTTTCAGATTCTCTTTTGGCTTGTTGCTCAGTGGCAATTCTGGACCTATGACTCTTCCCATTTGAACATTCTTTTGCAGTTTCTGGTGATACCGCCATCTGACTGTGGCACTTTGACTTTGCCATGTAGCCATGAGGGATTTTATTTAAAGCACCCAGCCCTTTAGATCTGTTAGAAAATATGTCCCTGGACTTTCAAAATATGTTTTTCAGTATTCTGGGGGTTTCTTTTGGGATTTTTTGCCTTTTTAACTATACTTTTTTATTGTTTAACCAGAATATTTGCATTTTATTATAGTTTCCATTTGTAACTTTGCAAAATTTCCAATGAACTCTTTCGACTTTGCCTTCCTAGTCAGAGTTGCCTGTAGTCATTTGATGGCGGCAGGTACTTCAGAGGGTGTGATGTGTGTATTTGCTCCACTCCATAATGTGTGTAAAATTCAACATGAGTTTATTTCTGCGGATTCAGTCACACAGTTACAAATGTAACCTAAATGGGGTGAGTCCCAGGCTATTTCAGAGAGGGATTCAAGATAGAAGGTAGGTAATTCAAGTAGCCTACAGTCCTTCCTGGTTTAATTCTTCTGTCTGCCCCATTTTACATAATACTTCTCTCTAGTCTTGTGGTTTGGGGTAGGTGGTCTGCAGCGCGTCACAGAGGCTAGTTTCCGCCCCTTAAAGACTTTGAGGTTTTGTAGGAGCTGCTGCTTAGCTCTGAGCTGAGCTCTCCTCTGTAGGCGATGTCTGTGGTTTTGAATTCCGACAGCTCACTACTCTGTTGTTGATCTTTATTGACTGACCTTTCAGCATCTGAATCGGATAAGTCATTTATATCAAAGTTGTCCCTTTCTGCAAGTGTCATAATTTTCAGGCCTCTGGTACTCATGCAGATAAAGTTATGAATTTCTGTCAACCAGTTCTTGGATAAAATGGCCAGAGTGTTGGCATAAGGCAGGGATAAAAAGAGAAGGACGTTTTAGCAGCTGTTGCTGAGACTTGAAAAACTGTGAGTTGGGAAGAGGGGTAGGTTCCAACCAGTCCAAGCCTCAGTCCTCCTGGCCCCCAGCCCCAACCTTGCCTTCCTGTAACATGACCCCACTCTCCAACATCATACTGCACTTTACTCTTTTTAAAAACATTTTGAAGCTGTATCTGCCCTTCAAAACTGCTCTCATGCCACTTTTCTCAGCTTTGGCCACTTCAAAGCTGTTTGAGGATGAGCTGAGTAGACTGTGAAAGGCCCCTTTGCCATGAGTTGCTCTCAGCACTGAGTGTCCTCGGAAGGGCCGGCCCACGGTTTCCTGGATGCTTAGGGTTAGTGGGGAGTTGAAGTCCACCCTGCACCTCCGGGGAGGCCTCAGGCCCCTCATCACTGATGTTCTGCGTAGCCTGACACTTAGAGACCCCAAGCAATCGCCCAGGCCTTACTTCCCAACACTGAGGATTTTCCTCCCTTCTCATCCCAGGCCTATTATTAATATTTGAAAACTAACAGCTATCCTTTTTACTAAGAACAAATCAAAATCTTGCAATGTATTTGCCACCTGTCCAATTCTATTATAGACACCTTCTGTTTTCCTGCTTGGTGTGTGGCTTGGTGATTCATTTATTGAATGGTAACTGGTCATTTTTCATGGGTGGATTTCCTGTGTTTGAAGAAGCTGGTAACAATGGGTAATCAAAACAGTGAAGATTTTTTTTTAATTATAAAGAAAAGAGGCTTATTTTGGTGTGGGGGTCTGGAGGTACCAGGTCTAGAGGCTGCCTCTGGCGATGGCCTTCTTCAATGGCAGAGTCCCAAGGCCGCACAGAGATAGGGAGCAGGTGACCATGTGTGTCCACCATTGAAGATTCTGGGTGGTTCCCTAAGTGTAGTGATCCAAAGATAGAAGTGGGAGTGTTTTTTAATTTCTATGAAAACAAACAAACAACAATCCAGAAAAACAACAGAATATCTCAAAGAAAAATATCCAGACTAAAACAAAGCATAACAAAAGCCTGGAGGAAAGGAATCTCTAGGGTAAAAAGCCTAAGAATAAGTAACAATACCCCAGAGGCAACTTTCACAAAACGGCACTGGAGAACATTCAGAGTGTGTAGATTTGCATCCTTGACTTTGATGTATAGTTACTTAAATTGGGTGACGACAGGCAAGGCACCTTGGTCATGTTCCCAGAGTGACGGACCCAGAAAGTGCCCGTGAGTCCCCTCCAGGCATACGTTGCTTTTCCTGGGTGCACGCTGTGGAGGCAGGGACATCCCCTTACTGATGGCATGAGGGCAGTTGAAAGCAGGGCGTCCTTCTTCGATTCAGAAGCCACCCTTCCAGGAGCCACCCACAGTCGGGTGGCACAGAAGATATGTCCTTCTAACAGCTGGCCGTGAAGCGAGAAGGCGAGGATTGCGCCCTCAGAGGAGGCAGCGCAGGTCACTTGTGAGCAGGTGTCAGGGTGAACAGAGGTTTTGAGAGGCTTGGCAGAGAGGACGTCGGCACAAAGGCACGGGGCAGATGGGGGAGGCCCACACAGGAGCCCAGCCGCCTCAAGGGATGGTGATCTCTGCATGGGTGGCAGGACAGGAGGCACAGAGGCTCCTGCCCACTGGGCTGTGTGCACCAGGACTGAAGTGCAGGTGGGCAGCCAGAGTCACTCGGGGAGGACCTCCTTCTGGAGGAGAGACTGATCCAAACTTCCTAAAAAGACTGAGTGATTGCTTTGCCTCATGAGGGCCACTGGTATGCAGGTGAAAAGGGAGGCGCACGCCAGGGTGACCCACAGGCCCCCAGGTCGCGAGTCTGTGGCCGTCCATTCAGGAGCCATGGTGTGCCCTGTGACGGACACCGCATCCTGGGATAGAATGAGCCTCTCCTTCTTTCTGTTAAGGGATGGAGTCAAATTCTTGGATTCAAATACGGACGACAACTTCATGAGCCATGACTTTTTCTTTTTTACAATAGTTTTAAAATGAGAATAACTTATCGATCAGGTGCCCAAGATGTAGGGTGATTTTGGATTCCACAAAACCTTCCCTGGAAGAGTGTTGGTCACATCTTACATCACATTGTAATACTTCGTATATTTTAAAAATTATTATTATGAATTAGCCAAAATAATAATAATAATAATAAAGAGAAATGCAGAAAGACTGGTTTTCTGCAGTACTAACGTTTGAATCCAGTGCTCTCCCACTGACCTACAACCCCAGCCCTTTTTATTTTTGAGACTGTACACTGCCTGGGCTGGTCTCGAACTTGAGATCCTCCTGCCCCAGCCTCCCAAGTCGCTGGGATTACAGGCGTGTGCCACAGTGCCTGGTGAAGTCTGGTTTTCTTTTGAAGAAGAATCATGAGTAATAATGGGAAAAGGAGAAATACAGATGACAGACCTGTCATGAACGTAAAAAGAAGAGTTGAGATTTCTCAAGTGATACGAAAACAAAGGGACG
This sequence comes from Marmota marmota marmota, assembly GCF_001458135.2. NCBI lineage: Eukaryota > Metazoa > Chordata > Mammalia > Rodentia > Sciuridae > Marmota > Marmota marmota. The sequence goes on along the minus strand of NW_025999991.1, from coordinate 3,875,712 downwards.
TGTTGGCCAGACAAGATGTGATTGTGTATCATACGCTGCTGCGTTGAGTCTCCCCTTCACCTCGCATCTGAACGGACATTTGTAGGTAGCAGGGGAAATTCTCTGTGGGAAATGCCTGTGTTTCAAAACACATGCCGTGGGGCTCATCCAGTGAAGAGTAGAGACCCCCGGGCGGCTTCCCTCAGGGCGAAGGCATGAGAGGAACGGGCTGGGGGGGGGGTAGCTTCCCCACGGAGGGCAAAGAGCCGCTGCCTTGTTCAGTTTCCCCACTCCCAGTGTTGGTTTGCAGAAAGAGGAAGGACAGAAGCAGAGGAAGATAAGCTGATGCCCACGTTCCTTGAAGTAGCCGATTGATTCTTGTTTTGAAATAATCTCATTGTTTAAATCCTCATTCAGTATTTGTGCTGTTCAGTAAGCCACCATCTTCTTACTAGTCGTCATGAATCAGCTGTGACGAACTGTCCGTGCTCCCAGACTCCCTCCTGCCCTGCACTGCTCAGCAGAAGGTGGACGGCGCCTTGCCCAGGGCCTTTCCTTCCCCACTGAGATGACGCGCCTTCCGGGGAGGGAGCTCCGGGGTGGGGCACTGCCTCCGCGCTCATCGCCTGGGTTCAGTCCCAGGCCCTGAAAAAAGAGTTAATGCACTTTCTTAAAATTTAGATGATCTTGTTTTCAGTTCTCTCAAAAATACCATTATTAGCTTTCGTTGGGTACTACACGTTGTTAGGTTTTATCTACCTCCAGGTGATCCTTCAGATACTATGGTGACAGTAAAGTGCTCTGTCTCGTGTGGTCACACTCCCAGTGCAAGGCCTGTTTCCCGGTACCTTCAACATTCCCTTCCACAGTAGTAAAGGTCTTTTGTTGTTGGTGTTCTTTCCTTTTTCCGTTCTCTCCTCTGTTTGAAGAAAGCCCCCTGAGAGTTTTTCTGGAATCATGAAGCTGCCCAAGTTTGTCCAGTATTCTTCCTTGCCTTGAGCATAGAGGGAACAGAGAGCGCACAGGCAGTTTTTGGTCATCCTTGAGAAATGAAGTGGCAGATTAGCTGGGATCATACCCAGCACTGGTTTATGCAGCGGTTAAAGCCTCGGTTATGCAAACATCTTCTGTGGTCCGTCTGAACATTTCTCTGTTTGACGTTTCTCTCTCTCTGGATCTTTCCTCTTGCTTTGGCTCCCACCTCTTCCAGCAATGACAGCATTTCCTGACCATATCTAACCTCCCCACTTCTGGGCATGGCGGGCATTCCAGTGCCTTCTGCTTATGCCCTGCGCCTGTCCACACAGTGCACCCTTCCCAGATGGTCACCGTCCTGCCCAAACCTCCCTTCTGGAATCAAGCCCCGTCCATTGACCAGTGGGGCAGGCCTTATTTTCATCAGTCCCCACGTCCTGTGGACACCCCGTTTCTCTGTCCATGCTGGGATGTCCCAAGTGCAGGCGGTTCCACGTAGCCTCCAGCCGTGCCCCAGGTCATGGCTCTGCTCTGCCCGGCTTATCACTCCTCTCAGCTCCCCCCACAGAGCCCACTGCACAGCTTTGGCTGTGGTCTTTGGCCTCCCTTTATGGCCTCCTCACACATTCCCGAGTCCTGCGTAAACAGGGACCACATCTGTCTCACTCTCCACTCTGTCCTTTGCATCTCCTCCAGCCCTTCCCTTGGATGAGGCCCTTACTAAATCAGTGAGGGCCATAAGGTGGACCCTGTCACAGTGGGGGTGGGTCTTGCTCATCTTTAGAGCCCATGAATATTGCCTCACAGCCTTTTCACAGTAGACCCCGAGGGTTGAGTTGTTTAATTGGGATTAACTCACCTTGGTGTGAAAACTAAGTCGCTGGGGTGTAGGGGCAGCCTTGGGTTGGGTGCACCCTTCCCTGTGCTGGGCTTGTCCGGGAGCATCACAGAGGTCACCTGGCGTTGTCTGGTTCATCAGGCTGACAGTCCTGACTCTGTTTCAGGTTTGAGTGCACAGACTCTTGGAACATCTGCAGCTCTTTTTTGTCCTCTTCAGAGTGAATCTAAACTACTCCTGTCTTCCTTCCCCAGCCTTCCCCTGGCTCCCTTAAATGGAGGGAAATCAGCGGATTAATTATTAGGCTGGAGACTCCATTTTTGATATTTTTCAATGATTTTTCCCTCCAAAAAAAAAGTTGTATGAGGAATTAAATATAAATTATGATCATCAAAAATAAGTTACACTGATTTCAGGGAATGTCTGATGTTTTGGATGATGAAAGAGAGAGGAAAGTGACATTTTTGGAAAAGTGAGCTCAAACGAGAGAAATCAAAATTGGGCAGGAAAGCATGTACCTTCTGCTTCATTAAAAACATCCACAAGTCTATGGAAGCCCACCCACAGTGGGAGAGCGCTGTGGAGGAGGAGGAAGTCCAAGTTAGGGCAGGAGCTCCGAGCGGGGTGTGGGGGCGTGCGGCGTCTGGAGGATCTGCCTGAGAGCCCTAAGGGACTCCACAGGGCAAGGACGATCAGCAGGATGGGGGCATGGAGGAGGGGGTACCAGGAGGGGGTTCAGAGGCCTAGAGAAGAGTGTGTCTCCTAGGAGGATCTGAGAGTAAGCCCAGGGGCCTGGTGAGCGTGAGCCAAACCTGAAGCTGGGAGAAGCTGTGGCCCTTAGGACTCTGGGCACGTGCTAGAAGTCTGGATCCTGTCCTGAACATTCTCAGGATGCACAGGATCTTAAGCTAAAGACTTACAGGATCAGATTCATTTTGTTGAAATTTCCCTGGCTGTGTTATGGAGACGGGTGGAAGTGAGGTGCTCATGCACGGGGAGAATAGTGGTCTCCCTGGGGAGAGGTGGTGGTGAGATCTGCTCAAGGGGAAAAGCAGAGCAGCAGGAGATGGGAGGTTATTAGGAGGGATGAAGAAGAGGCATAAAATTCAGAGTTGAGTTAAAGGAAGGAGTGGTCAAGGAAAGAGTGAAGACCAACTTTTGATCGTGGTAGCAGGGCCTGTGGGGATGCTGTTTGCAATGACAGAGATGGCCACAAGGATACCATGTCACTGAGTTCAGAAGGCCACATTATTATTTCAACATCCCTTAAAGCAAAGTTGAGAATAGGGTGAATGCTCACCAAGCACCCATAGGAAGTAGAAGAACCTCCTGTGTTCTTACATACGAAAGAACAGAGGTATGGTTCAGGGGCTGGGGTTGTAACTCACGGGTGGAGCACTTTCCTAGCATGCATGAGGCCCTGGGTTTGATCCCCTAAATAAAAAAAAGAGTTAGAAAAATAAAGAAATTGATAAAAAGTTTGGTTTCTCTACTTAGTGGATTTATATTCTAGCTAATGAATGTTTTTTTTTTTCACAATAAAAGATGAGGATAAGGTCTTTAGTACAATGACTCATCAGAAAGTATTATTCTGTGGTTCAGCTCTTGTCTAAACATTAAGAAAATATCCTTTTTGTATTACTCTATGAATCAAACACATCACCGTTTCTTGCTTAGATGATAAATGTTTGGAGTCATAGCTTTCTGGAAAACATTTTATTTCATACAGATTAGTCTGACAGCTTATTTTTTTACTTTTTATTTTCAATTTTTTAAGGAAGACATATTTCATTTTCAGGGTCCAAACTATATTTCGGGAAAGAGAAAGTGGGCATGAACAGATGGTGCACGTCATACTAAATTATTCCCTAGGGCTGGCATACTCTTAAATTCTATTATTTAACATTGACTTTGTTTTGTTTATCTTATGTGATTTTTAAAGTAGCTATGTGCCAAATTAATCCTTTCTTCTAACATGCAGCCAGGCTTGTAGTTTTGTGAGTGTATTTTGCAAGGAAATCACCAATCACCATCTTGGTGTTATCCCTGCTTGTTGGAGCCACGGGTGATTTATTTCTATGCATCACTTAGATGCCTAATTTAGACCAGTGAGTAAATTGTTTTTGCTGTTGAATACAATTGCAAAGATGCTTTGTTCTCCTATTAATCTATAGCAATAAGCTTCTGCGCTGGAACAGCCTACTGTGATAAACCTCACCTTGATTGAAGCACGTCAGGGTGTATTTGTAATTGCCGGACTGGCTGGACACATCCTGCGATTAGGCTCAAATCCCCAATTTTATGGCTTTTTGTTTTGTTTTGCTTTTAAAAGGCAAACCCATAAATGTGATAAATGTAATTCCAAGATAATAGAGTTAGGAAGCCATTACTGAAGGCAATTTTAGAGGAAAACAGAGAGTGTAAAATGATGACTTTAAAATATTTAAAATTATGGAGGTGGACATTAAATTGCAGACTTTGAAGGGAAGTGTGGACGGTGGAAAGGAAATGGAAGTCATTCCTAATTTAGAGAAAGAATTTACAGTGAGATAAAAGAGCCAGGGAGAATGGCAAACATTGAGTTTAAATATTCAAAAGGAACCATTTCAATTAGTTTCTTCATTTAAAAAAATGGCACATAGCCATAGATAGGACTTATTGATTCATAGGAGGCAGATTTGTCTAGCTCTGACTAACTGTAATCTCGGGGAAAAAAAATCTGTAGCTTTTATTTATTTCTTCTTTGCTTCTACTGTTTACAATTTTAATGTGGCTCTTAGATGGGTTCTAGCAAAGGGAAAGCCACAGCACCACAAAAAGGACCCAGGGATTTGGGGGTAGTTGCATTACCATTGGATTCATTCATCAGATTAAAAATACATTCTATGGACGTTTTGATCAATTACTAAAATGTCCATGCATTTCTGTATATTTTAGCTTTTTCTGCTAATAAATTAAAAGCAAGTGGTAGCAGTTCTCAACCCTATCAGATCCAGTTCTCTTTCATGATAACTATTGTGTAAGTCCCCTTAACTGTTTTGAACTCCTATTCATAGAGAAGAAAACTAGCTACTCACATAATTTCAAAAGAGTAAGTATGTGATCTAAGCATGATATAAAGAAGAGATAAGGCAGCCACTTGTGTTGAGATGGTTTGTATTTTAATGTGTCAATGTCGGCACTAGTACGTGAGAAGGCAAAACGAAGAGGAAGAGTCGTCCACCTCAGGATCCCTGTGAACCAACCACCCAGCTGGAGACCCCAACGCCTTGAAGGGTGTCGTCACAAATGATGCTCTTTCTGAAATGAACCGCTCCTGGTGGCAAGTGCCAGTTCTGCAGAGTGAAATCTTCCCTTGATTTAAACTGAACAGGGAGAATTCCTGGAATGGTCAGGATATGTGAATACCGTTTAAAAGCATTTTGTGGACTTTTTCTCATATCATTTTCTTTCAGATGAGTCAGGACCTTTTTTCATTATTATTTATACTTCCTTTGAGGGCTGTTAGGTTTGGCTCAGAACTCAGACTATTATCATAAATAGCGTAGGCCTTCAGTTGATGGTGTGCTAGTTTCCTCAGAGCAGGGAGTTTCTGTTTTGTTGGGAGAGACAGAGTGACAGCTGAATGCACCTGAAATGGTTTTGGTTGTCTTCCTCAATTAGAAGAAGGGCCAGAAGTCAGCTCTGTCTTGCCCTTTCTTCTTTTTCCAATTTCTTCCAGTAGAAATGCTTTTGTAAAAGAGCAATCTTCAGGACTTGGCAAAAAACACTGAACTCTGTAGCTCTTCAGTGAGAAAATTGGAATCTGGCAGAGCCTTAGCAAAGAACTGCCAACCACAGGTTCAAGTCAACTCTGAAAAGAAATATTCTCCCCTTGGCCCAAGAGCACAGTGGATTTACTGGCATAGGGGATACATTATAAGTTTCTTTTCTGGTGGTGCTAAAAAACTTGAGTGAAGTCTCCCCTGTTCTTCCTCAAATGGCCAATGGTCTAATATAAGGGCGTTGACTGGATGCAATCAAAGAAGCTCTCAGAAAACTCAGAACTTGCTAAGGGTCCCAGGGCTGTTTTGCATGCATCACAAGGAACATTGTATAGAAAGGTAGAATATCAGACCCAGAGATCCTCACTTCCTGATGTAATATATATTTCGTTTGTGGTGGTCTGTAATTTTCCAGTTCTTCAAGCCTGTCTGAGATTTCTCCCATCTCTCTTTGGCTGTCCCTTGCTTGATAGCATGCAGGCTGGACGTGGATTAGGACACCTGAGCCCTGGGTAGATTCTCTACCCACAGCAGCCGCTGTGAGCTCTTGTTTGCAAAATGACCTCCACCACCTTTCCTCAACTGCCATTGGTGCTTAACCCATGGTCAGAATTTAAATGGTGGATGCAATCTGCCTTAATAGATTTACTAAGTTTGCTCTAAAGCTATGTGCTTTAAACAACGATTCACACTCTACTGCATAAACGTAGATTAATGAAACTCTGGAGTTGCTTTTGGCAGTTTCTTGCTTTGATAAAAGTACCACATTTTGGAAAGTAAAGCGTTTATTTTGTTTTCCCTCTGTGGCCAAACCAGTCCTTTCCCACAGTGAGAAATGAGCAACTGAAATTGCCAAATCATCCTGTCTGTGATCTGTGACAGTAACAAATCCCTTAGGAGCATTTATCTCCTCAATTAAGGTCTTGCTTTGTTTTCCAAGCCCTGACAGCCCGTTTTCTAAAACATCCCGTGATCCTTCTTTCCTCCTAGCTATCCCTGATACTCTCAGGATGCCTCTCCTCCTCCCCTGTCTTCATGAAGGTCGGGGTGGAGCCAGGGAAGATGCCCTGCAGGTCCAGGGGAGAGGCTGCTGGTGGCTGCCTGCAGGCCGGTTGGGAGCAAGGAGGATGGCATGCTCCACCCTCCTTGGACCTCCATCTGCTGCTGGTGCCGGGGGCAGCCACCCCCCCCCCCCCC